>NC_133139.1:79447825-79727825 GCF_048418815.1 Hemitrygon akajei
GTGGGTCACTGAGAGATGGGTCAATGGTTCAGTCAGTGATGGGACAATAGGTCACTCAGTGATGGGACGGTGGGTCAGTCAGTGATGGGACAGTGGGACACTCAGTAATGGGACAATGGGTCACTCAGTGATGGGACAGTGGGTCACTCAGTGATGGGTCAGTGGGTCAGACAGTGATGGGACAATGGGTCAGTCATTGATGGGATGGTGCGTCACTCAGTGATGGGACAATGGGTCACTCAGTGATGGGTCAGTGGGTCAGTCAGTGATGGGACAATGGGTCACTCAGTGATTGGATGGTACGTCACTCAGTGATGGGACGGTGGTTCAGTCAGTAATGGGACAGTGGGTCACTCAGTGATGGGACAATGGGTCACTCAGTGATGGGACAGTGGGTCACTCAGTGATGGGTCAATGGGTCACTCAGTGATGGGACAGTGGGTCACTCAGTGATGGGTCAATGGGTCAGTCAGTGATGGGACAGTTGGTCAGTCAGTGATGGGTCAGTGTGTCAGTCAGTGATGGGCAATGGGTGAATCTGTGATGGGAAGTTGGGTGAGTCAAGGATGGGTCAGTGGGTCAGTCATTGATGGGATGGTGCGTCACTCAGTGATGGGACAATGGGTCATTCAGTGATGGGACGTTCGGTCACTCAGTAATGGGACAGTGGGTCAGTCAGTGATGGGTCAGTGGTTCAGTCAGTGATGGGACAGTGGGTCACTCAGTGATGGGTCTGTGGGTCAGTCAGTGACGGGACAATGGGTCACTCAGTGATGGGACGGTGGGTCAGTCCGTGATGGGACAGTGGGACACTCAGTGATGGGACAATGGGTCACTCAGTGATGGGAAAGTGGGTCACTCAGTGATGGGACAGTGGGTCAGTCAGTGATGGGTCAGTGGGTCACTCAGTGCTGGGACTGTGGGTCACTCAGTGATGGGACAGTAGGTCATTCAGTGATGAGACGTTGGGTCACTCAGTGAAGGGACAGTGGGTCACACAGTGATGGGTCAATGGGTCAGTCAGTGATGGGACAGTTGGTCAGTCAGTGATGGGTCAGTGGGTCAGTCAGTGATGGGACGGTGCGTCGCTCAGTAATGGGGCAATAGCTCACTCAGTGATGGGTCAGTGGTTCAGTCAGTGATGGGACTGTGGGTCACTGAGAGATGGGTCAATGGGTTAGTCGGTGATGGGACAATAGGTCACTCAGTGATGGGACGGTTGGTCAGTCAGTGATGGGACAGTGGGACACTCAGTAATGGGACAATGGGTCACTCAGTGATGGGACAGTGGGTCACTCAGTGAAGGGACAGTGGGTCAGTCAGTGATGGGTCAGTGGGTCAGTCATTGATGGGAAGGTGCGTCACTCAGTGATGGGATAATGGGTCACTCAGTGATGGGACAGTGGGTCACTCAGTGATGGGTCAGTGGGTCAGTCAGTGATTGGAAAATGGGTCACTCAGTGATGGGACGGGGGGTCAGTCAGTGATGGGACAGTGGGTCACTCAGTGATGGGACAGTAGGTCATTCAGTGATGAGACGTTGGGTCACTCAGTGATGGGACAGTGGGTCACTCAGTGATGGGTCAATGGTTCAGTCAGTGATGGGACAATAGGTCACTCAGTGATGGGACAGTGGGTCACTCAGTGAAGGGACAGTGGATCACTCAGGAATGGGACAATGGGTCACTCACTGATGGGACAGAGGGTCACTCAGTGATGGGACAGTAGGTCATTCAGTGATGAGACGTTGGGTCACTCAGTGATGGGACAGTGGGTCACTCAGTGATGGGTCAATGGGTCAGTCAGTGATGGGACATTTGGTCAGTTAGTGATGGGTCAGTGTTTCAGTCAGTGATCGGACAGTGGTTCAGTCAGTGATGGGACAGTGGGTCACTCAGTGAAGGGACAGTGGATCACTCAGGAATGGGACAATGGGTCACTCAGTGATGGGACAGTTGGTCAGTCAGAGATGGGACAGTTGGTCAGTCAGTGATGGGTCAGTGGGTCAGTCAGTGATGGGCAATGGGTGAATCTGTGATGGGAAGTTGGGTCAGTCAAGGATGGGTCAGTGGGTCAGTCATTGATGGGATGGTGCGTCACTCAGTGATGGGACAATGGGTCATTCAGTGATGGGACGTTCGGTCACTCAGTAATGGGACAGTGGGTCACTCAGTGATGGGTCAGTGGTTCAGTCAGTGATGGGACAGTGGGTCACTCAGTGATGGGTCTGTGGGTCAGTCAGTGATGGGCCAATGGGTCACTCAGTGATGGGACGGTGGGTCAGTCGGTGTTGGGACAGTGGGACACTCAGTGATGGGACAATGGGTCACTCAGTGATGGGAAAGTGGGTCACTCAGTGATGGGACAGTGGGTCAGTCAGTGATGGGTCAGTGGGTCAGTCATTGATGGGAAGGTGCGTCACTCAGTGATGGGACAATGGGTCACTCAGTGATGGGACAGTGGGTCACTCAGTGATGGGTCAGTGGGTCAGTCAGTGATTGGAAAATGGGTCACTCAGTGATGGGACGGGGGGTCAGTCAGTGATGGGACAGTGGGTCACTCTGTGATGGGACAGTGGGTCACTCAGTGATGGGACTGTGGGTCACTCAGTGATGGGACAGTAGGTCATTCAGTGATGAGACGTTGGGTCACTCAGTGATGGGACAGTGGGTCACTCAGTGATGGGTCAATGGGTCAGTCAGTGATGGGTCAATGGGTCAGTCAGTGATGGGACAGTTGGTCAGTCAGTGATGGGTCAGTGGGTCAGTCAGTGATGGGACGGTGCGTCGCTCAGTAATGGGGCAATAGCTCACTCAGTGATGGGTCAGTGGTTCAGTCAGTGATGGGACTGTGGGTCACTGAGAGATGGGTCAATGGTTCAGTCAGTGATGGGACAATAGGTCACTCAGTGTTGGGACGGTGGGTCAGTCAGTGATGGGACAGTGGGACACTCAGTAATGGGACAATGGGTCACTCAGTGATGGGACAGTGGGTCACTCAGTGATGGGTCAGTGGGTCAGACAGTGATGGGACAATGGGTCAGTCATTGATGGGATGGTGCGTCACTCAGTGATGGGACAATGGGTCACTCAGTGATGGGTCAGTGGGTCAGTCAGTGATGGGACAATGGGTCACTCAGTGATTGGATGGTGCGTCACTCAGTGATGGGACGGTGGTTCAGTCAGTGATGGGACAGTGGGTCACTCAGTGATGGGACAGTGGGTCACTCAGTGATGGGACAATGGGTCACTCAGTGATGGGACTGTGGGTCACTCAGTGATGGGACAGTGGGTCAGTCAGGGATGGGTCAGTGGGTCAGTCATTGATGTGACGGTGCATCACTCAGTAATGGGACAATGGCTCACTCAGTGATGGGTCAATGGGTCACTCAGTGATGGGACAGTGGGTCACTCAGTGATGGGTCAATGGGTCACTCAGTGATGGGACAGTGGGTCACTCAGTGATGGGTCAATGGGTCAGTCAGTGATGGGACAGTTGGTCAGTCAGTGATGGGTCAGTGTGTCAGTCAGTGATGGGCAATGGGTGAATCTGTGATGGGAAGTTGGGTCAGTCAAGGATGGGTCAGTGGGTCAGTCATTGATGGGATGGTGCGTCACTCAGTGATGGGACAATGGGTCATTCAGTGATGGGACGTTCGGTCACTCAGTAATGGGACAGTGGGTCAGTCAGTGATGGGTCAGTGGTTCAGTCAGTGATGGGACAGTGGGTCACTCAGTGATGGGTCTGTGGGTCAGTCAGTGATGGGACAATGGGTCACTCAGTGATGGGACGGTGGGTCAGTCCGTGATGGGACAGTGGGACACTCAGTGATGGGACAATGGGTCACTCAGTGATGGGAAAGTGGTTCACTCAGTGATGGGACAGTGGGTCAGTCAGTGATGGGTCAGTGTGTCAGTCATTGATGGGAAGGTACGTCACTCAGTGATGGGACAATGGGTCACTCAGTGATGGGACAGTGGGTCACTCAGTGATGGGTCAGTGGGTCAGTCAGTGATTGGAAAATTGGTCACTCAGTGATGGGACGGGGGGTCAGTCAGTGATGGGACAGTGGGTCACTCTGTGATGGGACAGTGGGTCACTCAGTGATGGGACTGTGGGTCACTCAGTGATGGGACAGTAGGTCAGTCATTGATGGGAAGGTGCGTCACTCAGTGATGGGATAATGGGTCACTCAGTGATGGGACAGTGGGTCACTCAGTGATGGGTCAGTGGGTCAGTCAGTGATTGGAAAATGGGTCACTCAGTGATGGGACGGGGGGTCAGTCAGTGATGGGACAGTGGGTCACTCAGTGATGGGACAGTAGGTCATTCAGTGATGAGACGTTGGGTCACTCAGTAATGGGACAGTGGGTCACTCAGTGATGGGTCAATGGTTCAGTCAGTGATGGGACAATAGGTCACTCAGTGATGGGACAGTGGGTCACTCAGTGAAGGGACAGTGGATCACTCAGGAATGGGACAATGGGTCACTCACTGATGGGACAGAGGGTCACTCAGTGATGGGACAGTAGGTCATTCAGTGATGAGACGTTGGGTCACTCAGTGATGGGACAGTGGGTCACTCAGTGATGGGTCAATGGGTCAGTCAGTGATGGGACATTTGGTCAGTCAGTGATGGGTCAGTGGTTCAGTCAGTGATCGGACAGTGGTTCAGTCAGTGATGGGACAGTGGGTCACTCAGTGAAGGGACAGTGGATCACTCAGGAATGGGACAATGGGTCACTCAGTGATGGGACACTGGGTCACTCAGTGATGGGACAATGGGTCACTCAGTGATGGGTCAATGGGTCAGTCAGTGATGGGACAGTTGGTCAGTCAGAGATGGGACAGTTGGTCAGTCAGTGATGGGTCAGTGGGTCAGTCAGTGATGGGCAATGGGTGAATCTGTGATGGGAAGTTGGGTCAGTCAAGGATGGGTCAGTGGGTCAGTCATTGATGGGATGGTGCGTCACTCAGTGATGGGACAATGGGTCATTCAGTGATGGGACGTTCGGTCACTCAGTAATGGGACAGTGGGTCACTCAGTGATGGGTCAGTGGTTCAGTCAGTGATGGGACAGTGGGTCACTCAGTGATGGGTCTGTGGGTCAGTCAGTGATGGGCCAATGGGTCACTCAGTGATGGGACGGTGGGTCAGTCCGTGATGGGACAGTGGGACACTCAGTGATGGGACAATGGGTCACTCAGTGATGGGAAAGTGGGTCACTCAGTGATGGGACAGTGGGTCAGTCAGTGATGGGTCAGTGGGTCAGTCATTGATGGGAAGGTGCGTCACTCAGTGATGGGACAATGGGTCACTCAGTGATGGGACAGTGGGTCACTCAGTGATGGGTCAGTGGGTCAGTCAGTGATTGGAAAATGGGTCACTCAGTGATGGGACGGGGGGTCAGTCAGTGATGGGACAGTGGGTCACTCTGTGATGGGACAGTGGGTCACTCAGTGATGGGACTGTGGGTCACTCAGTGATGGGACAGTAGGTCATTCAGTGATGAGACGTTGGGTCACTCAGTGATGGGACAGTGGGTCACTCAGTGATGGGTCAATGGGTCAGTCAGTGATGGGACAGTTGGTCAGTCAGTGATGGGTCAGTGGGTCAGTCAGTGATGGGACGGTGCGTCGCTCAGTAATGGGGCAATAGCTCACTCAGTGATGGGTCAGTGGTTCAGTCAGTGATGGGACTGTGGGTCACTGAGAGATGGGTCAATGGTTCAGTCAGTGATGGGACAATAGGTCACTCAGTGATGGGACGGTGGGTCAGTCAGTGATGGGACAGTGGGACACTCAGTAATGGGACAATGGGTCACTCAGTGATGGGACAGTGGGTCACTCAGTGATGGGTCAGTGGGTCAGACAGTGATGGGACAATGGGTCAGTCATTGATGGGATGGTGCGTCACTCAGTGATGGGACAATGGGTCACTCAGTGATGGGTCAGTGGGTCAGTCAGTGATGGGACAATGGGTCACTCAGTGATTGGATGGTACGTCACTCAGTGATGGGACGGTGGTTCAGTCAGTAATGGGACAGTGGGTCACTCAGTGATGGGACAATGGGTCACTCAGTGATGGGACAGTGGGTCACTCAGTGATGGGTCAATGGGTCACTCAGTGATGGGACAGTGGGTCACTCAGTGATGGGTCAATGGGTCAGTCAGTGATGGGACAGTTGGTCAGTCAGTGATGGGTCAGTGTGTCAGTCAGTGATGGGCAATGGGTGAATCTGTGATGGGAAGTTGGGTGAGTCAAGGATGGGTCAGTGGGTCAGTCATTGATGGGATGGTGCGTCACTCAGTGATGGGACAATGGGTCATTCAGTGATGGGACGTTCGGTCACTCAGTAATGGGACAGTGGGTCAGTCAGTGATGGGTCAGTGGTTCAGTCAGTGATGGGACAGTGGGTCACTCAGTGATGGGTCTGTGGGTCAGTCAGTGACGGGACAATGGGTCACTCAGTGATGGGACGGTGGGTCAGTCCGTGATGGGACAGTGGGACACTCAGTGATGGGACAATGGGTCACTCAGTGATGGGAAAGTGGGTCACTCAGTGATGGGACAGTGGGTCAGTCAGTGATGGGTCAGTGGGTCACTCAGTGCTGGGACTGTGGGTCACTCAGTGATGGGACAGTAGGTCATTCAGTGATGAGACGTTGGGTCACTCAGTGAAGGGACAGTGGGTCACACAGTGATGGGTCAATGGGTCAGTCAGTGATGGGACAGTTGGTCAGTCAGTGATGGGTCAGTGGGTCAGTCAGTGATGGGACGGTGCGTCGCTCAGTAATGGGGCAATAGCTCACTCAGTGATGGGTCAGTGGTTCAGTCAGTGATGGGACTGTGGGTCACTGAGAGATGGGTCAATGGGTTAGTCGGTGATGGGACAATAGGTCACTCAGTGATGGGACGGTTGGTCAGTCAGTGATGGGACAGTGGGACACTCAGTAATGGGACAATGGGTCACTCAGTGATGGGACAGTGGGTCACTCAGTGAAGGGACAGTGGGTCAGTCAGTGATGGGTCAGTGGGTCAGTCATTGATGGGAAGGTGCGTCACTCAGTGATGGGATAATGGGTCACTCAGTGATGGGACAGTGGGTCACTCAGTGATGGGTCAGTGGGTCAGTCAGTGATTGGAAAATGGGTCACTCAGTGATGGGACGGGGGGTCAGTCAGTGATGGGACAGTGGGTCACTCAGTGATGGGACAGTAGGTCATTCAGTGATGAGACGTTGGGTCACTCAGTGATGGGACAGTGGGTCACTCAGTGATGGGTCAATGGTTCAGTCAGTGATGGGACAATAGGTCACTCAGTGATGGGACAGTGGGTCACTCAGTGAAGGGACAGTGGATCACTCAGGAATGGGACAATGGGTCACTCACTGATGGGACAGAGGGTCACTCAGTGATGGGACAGTAGGTCATTCAGTGATGAGACGTTGGGTCACTCAGTGATGGGACAGTGGGTCACTCAGTGATGGGTCAATGGGTCAGTCAGTGATGGGACATTTGGTCAGTTAGTGATGGGTCAGTGTTTCAGTCAGTGATCGGACAGTGGTTCAGTCAGTGATGGGACAGTGGGTCACTCAGTGAAGGGACAGTGGATCACTCAGGAATGGGACAATGGGTCACTCAGTGATGGGACAGTTGGTCAGTCAGAGATGGGACAGTTGGTCAGTCAGTGATGGGTCAGTGGGTCAGTCAGTGATGGGCAATGGGTGAATCTGTGATGGGAAGTTGGGTCAGTCAAGGATGGGTCAGTGGGTCAGTCATTGATGGGATGGTGCGTCACTCAGTGATGGGACAATGGGTCATTCAGTGATGGGACGTTCGGTCACTCAGTAATGGGACAGTGGGTCACTCAGTGATGGGTCAGTGGTTCAGTCAGTGATGGGACAGTGGGTCACTCAGTGATGGGTCTGTGGGTCAGTCAGTGATGGGCCAATGGGTCACTCAGTGATGGGACGGTGGGTCAGTCGGTGTTGGGACAGTGGGACACTCAGTGATGGGACAATGGGTCACTCAGTGATGGGAAAGTGGGTCACTCAGTGATGGGACAGTGGGTCAGTCAGTGATGGGTCAGTGGGTCAGTCATTGATGGGAAGGTGCGTCACTCAGTGATGGGACAATGGGTCACTCAGTGATGGGACAGTGGGTCACTCAGTGATGGGTCAGTGGGTCAGTCAGTGATTGGAAAATGGGTCACTCAGTGATGGGACGGGGGGTCAGTCAGTGATGGGACAGTGGGTCACTCTGTGATGGGACAGTGGGTCACTCAGTGATGGGACTGTGGGTCACTCAGTGATGGGACAGTAGGTCATTCAGTGATGAGACGTTGGGTCACTCAGTGATGGGACAGTGGGTCACTCAGTGATGGGTCAATGGGTCAGTCAGTGATGGGTCAATGGGTCAGTCAGTGATGGGACAGTTGGTCAGTCAGTGATGGGTCAGTGGGTCAGTCAGTGATGGGACGGTGCGTCGCTCAGTAATGGGGCAATAGCTCACTCAGTGATGGGTCAGTGGTTCAGTCAGTGATGGGACTGTGGGTCACTGAGAGATGGGTCAATGGTTCAGTCAGTGATGGGACAATAGGTCACTCAGTGTTGGGACGGTGGGTCAGTCAGTGATGGGACAGTGGGACACTCAGTAATGGGACAATGGGTCACTCAGTGATGGGACAGTGGGTCACTCAGTGATGGGTCAGTGGGTCAGACAGTGATGGGACAATGGGTCAGTCATTGATGGGATGGTGCGTCACTCAGTGATGGGACAATGGGTCACTCAGTGATGGGTCAGTGGGTCAGTCAGTGATGGGACAATGGGTCACTCAGTGATTGGATGGTGCGTCACTCAGTGATGGGACGGTGGTTCAGTCAGTGATGGGACAGTGGGTCACTCAGTGATGGGACAGTGGGTCACTCAGTGATGGGACAATGGGTCACTCAGTGATGGGACTGTGGGTCACTCAGTGATGGGACAGTGGGTCAGTCAGGGATGGGTCAGTGGGTCAGTCATTGATGTGACGGTGCATCACTCAGTAATGGGACAATGGCTCACTCAGTGATGGGTCAATGGGTCACTCAGTGATGGGACAGTGGGTCACTCAGTGATGGGTCAATGGGTCACTCAGTGATGGGACAGTGGGTCACTCAGTGATGGGTCAATGGGTCAGTCAGTGATGGGACAGTTGGTCAGTCAGTGATGGGTCAGTGTGTCAGTCAGTGATGGGCAATGGGTGAATCTGTGATGGGAAGTTGGGTCAGTCAAGGATGGGTCAGTGGGTCAGTCATTGATGGGATGGTGCGTCACTCAGTGATGGGACAATGGGTCATTCAGTGATGGGACGTTCGGTCACTCAGTAATGGGACAGTGGGTCAGTCAGTGATGGGTCAGTGGTTCAGTCAGTGATGGGACAGTGGGTCACTCAGTGATGGGTCTGTGGGTCAGTCAGTGATGGGACAATGGGTCACTCAGTGATGGGACGGTGGGTCAGTCCGTGATGGGACAGTGGGACACTCAGTGATGGGACAATGGGTCACTCAGTGATGGGAAAGTGGTTCACTCAGTGATGGGACAGTGGGTCAGTCAGTGATGGGTCAGTGTGTCAGTCATTGATGGGAAGGTACGTCACTCAGTGATGGGACAATGGGTCACTCAGTGATGGGACAGTGGGTCACTCAGTGATGGGTCAGTGGGTCAGTCAGTGATTGGAAAATTGGTCACTCAGTGATGGGACGGGGGGTCAGTCAGTGATGGGACAGTGGGTCACTCTGTGATGGGACAGTGGGTCACTCAGTGATGGGACTGTGGGTCACTCAGTGATGGGACAGTAGGTCATTCAGTGATGAGACGTTGGGTCACTCAGTGAAGGGACAGTGGGTCACACAGTGATGGGTCAATGGGTCAGTCAGTGATGGGACAGTTGGTCAGTCAGTGATGGGTCAGTGGGTCAGTCAGTGATGGGACGGTGCGTCGCTCAGTAATGGGGCAATAGCTCACTCAGTGATGGGTCAGTGGTTCAGTCAGTGATGGGACTGTGGGTCACTGAGAGATGGGTCAATGGGTTAGTCAGTGATGGGACAATAGGTCACTCAGTGATGGGACGGTTGGTCAGTCAGTGATGGGACAGTGGGACACTCAGTAATGGGACAATGGGTCACTCAGTGATGGGACAGTGGGTCACTCAGTGAAGGGACAGTGGATCACTCAAGAATGGGACAATGGGTCACTCACTGATGGGACAGTGGGTCACTCACTGATGGGACAGTGGGTCACTCAGTGATGGGACAGTAGGTCATTCAGTGATGAGACGTTGGGTCACTCAGTGATGGGACAGTGGGTCACTCAGTGATGGGACAGTGGGTCACTCAGTGTTGGACAGTGGGTCACTCAGTGATGGGACAATGAGTCACTCAGTGATGGGACAGTGGGTCAAACAGTGATGGGACAGTGGGTCAGTCAGTGATGGGTCAGTGGGTCAGTCATTGATGGGAAGGTGCGTCACTCAGTGTTGGGACAATGGGTCACTCAGTGATGGGACAGTGGGTCACTCAGTGATGGGTCAGTGGGTCAGTCCGTGATGGGACAGTGGGACACTCAGTGATGGGACAATGGGTCACTCAGTGATGGGAAAGTGGGTCACTCAGTGATGGGACAGTTGGTCAGTCAGTGATGGGTCAATGGGTCAGTCAGAGATGGGACAGTTGGTCAGTCAGTGATGGGTCAGTGGGTCAGTCAGTGATGGGCAATGGGTGAATCTGTGATGGGAAGTTGGGTCAGTCAAGGATGGGTCAGTGGGTCAGTCATTGATGGGATGGTGCGTCACTCAGTGATGGGACAATGGGTCATTCAGTGATGGGACGTTCGGTCACTCAGTAATGGGACAGTGGGTCACTCAGTGATGGGTCAGTGGTTCAGTCAGTGATGGGACAGTGGGTCACTCAGTGATGGGTCTGTGGGTCAGTCAGTGATGGGACAATGGGTCACTCAGTGATGGGACGGTGGGTCAGTCCGTGATGGGACAGTGGGACACTCAGTGATGGGACAATGGGTCACTCAGTGATGGGAAAGTGGGTCACTCAGTGATGGGACAGTGGGTCAGTCAGTGATGGGTCAGTGGGTCAGTCATTGATGGGAAGGTGCGTCACTCAGTGATGGGACAATGGGTCACTCAGTGATGGGACAGTGGGTCACTCAGTGATGGGTCAGTGGGTCAGTCAGTGATTGGAAAATGGGTCACTCAGTGATGGGACGGGGATCAGTCAGTGATGGGACAGTGGGTCACTCTGTGATGGGACAGTGGGTCACTCAGTGATGGCACTGTGGGTCACTCAGTGATGGGACAGTAGGTCATTCAGTGATGAGACGTTGGGTCACTCAGTGATGGGACAGTGGGTCACTCAGTGATGGGTCAATGGGTCAGTCAGTGATGGGACAGTTGGTCAGTCAGTGATGGGTCAGTGTGTCAGTCAGTGATGGGCAATGGGTGAATCTGTGATGGGAAGTTGGGTCAGTCAAGGATGGGTCAGTGGGTCAGTCATTGATGGGATGGTGCGTCACTCAGTGATGGGACAATGGGTCATTCAGTGATGGGACGTTCGGTCACTCAGTAATGGGACAGTGGGTCAGTCAGTGATGGGTCAGTGGTTCAGTCAGTGATGGGACAGTGGGTCACTCAGTGATGGGTCTGTGGGTCAGTCAGTGACGGGACAATGGGTCACTCAGTGATGGGACGGTGGGTCAGTCCGTGATGGGACAGTGGGACACTCAGTGATGGGACAATGGGTCACTCAGTGATGGGAAAGTGGGTCACTCAGTGATGGGACAGTGGGTCAGTCAGTGATGGGTCAGTGGGTCACTCAGTGATGGGACTGTGGGTCACTCAGTGATGGGACAGTAGGTCATTCAGTGATGAGACGTTGGGTCACTCAGTGAAGGGACAGTGGGTCACACAGTGATGGGTCAATGGGTCAGTCAGTGATGGGACAGTTGGTCAGTCAGTGATGGGTCAGTGGGTCAGTCAGTGATGGGACGGTGCGTCGCTCAGTAATGGGGCAATAGCTCACTCAGTGATGGGTCAGTGGTTCAGTCAGTGATGGGACTGTGGGTCACTGAGAGATGGGTCAATGGGTTAGTCAGTGATGGGACAATAGGTCACTCAGTGATGGGACGGTTGGTCAGTCAGTGATGGGACAGTGGGACACTCAGTAATGGGACAATGGGTCACTCAGTGATGGGACAGTGGGTCACTCAGTGAAGGGACAGTGGGTCAGTCAGTGATGGGTCAGTGGGTCAGTCATTGATGGGAAGGTGCGTCACTCAGTGATGGGATAATGGGTCACTCAGTGATGGGACAGTGGGTCACTCAGTGATGGGTCAGTGGGTCAGTCAGTGATTGGAAAATGGGTCACTCAGTGATGGGACGGGGGGTCAGTCAGTGATGGGACAGTGGGTCACTCAGTGATGGGACAGTAGGTCATTCAGTGATGAGACGTTGGGTCACTCAGTGATGGGACAGTGGGTCACTCAGTGATGGGTCAATGGTTCAGTCAGTGATGGGACAATAGGTCACTCAGTGATGGGACAGTGGGTCACTCAGTGAAGGGACAGTGGATCACTCAGGAATGGGACAATGGGTCACTCACTGATGGGACAGAGGGTCACTCAGTGATGGGACAGTAGGTCATTCAGTGATGAGACGTTGGGTCACTCAGTGATGGGACAGTGGGTCACTCAGTGATGGGTCAATGGGTCAGTCAGTGATGGGACATTTGGTCAGTTAGTGATGGGTCAGTGTTTCAGTCAGTGATCGGACAGTGGTTCAGTCAGTGATGGGACAGTGGGTCACTCAGTGAAGGGACAGTGGATCACTCAGGAATGGGACAATGGGTCACTCAGTGATGGGACAGTTGGACAGTCAGAGATGGGACAGTTGGTCAGTCAGTGATGGGTCAGTGGGTCAGTCAGTGATGGGCAATGGGTGAATCTGTGATGGGAAGTTGGGTCAGTCAAGGATGGGTCAGTGGGTCAGTCATTGATGGGATGGTGCGTCACTCAGTGATGGGACAATGGGTCATTCAGTGATGGGACGTTCGGTCACTCAGTAATGGGACAGTGGGTCACTCAGTGATGGGTCAGTGGTTCAGTCAGTGATGGGACAGTGGGTCACTCAGTGATGGGTCTGTGGGTCAGTCAGTGATGGGCCAATGGGTCACTCAGTGATGGGACGGTGGGTCAGTCGGTGATGGGACAGTGGGACACTCAGTGATGGGACAATGGGTCACTCAGTGATGGGAAAGTGGGTCACTCAGTGATGGGACAGTGGGTCAGTCAGTGATGGGTCAGTGGGTCAGTCATTGATGGGAAGGTGCGTCACTCAGTGATGGGACAATGGGTCACTCAGTGATGGGACAGTGGGTCACTCAGTGATGGGTCAGTGGGTCAGTCAGTGATTGGAAAATGGGTCACTCAGTGATGGGACGGGGGGTCAGTCAGTGATGGGACAGTGGGTCACTCTGTGATGGGACAGTGGGTCACTCAGTGATGGGACTGTGGGTCACTCAGTGATGGGACAGTAGGTCATTCAGTGATGAGACGTTGGGTCACTCAGTGATGGGACAGTGGGTCACTCAGTGATGGGTCAATGGGTCAGTCAGTGATGGGTCAATGGGTCAGTCAGTGATGGGACAGTTGGTCAGTCAGTGATGGGTCAGTGGGTCAGTCAGTGATGGGACGGTGCGTCGCTCAGTAATGGGGCAATAGCTCACTCAGTGATGGGTCAGTGGTTCAGTCAGTGATGGGACTGTGGGTCACTGAGAGATGGGTCAATGGTTCAGTCAGTGATGGGACAATAGGTCACTCAGTGATGGGACGGTGGGTCAGTCAGTGATGGGACAGTGGGACACTCAGTAATGGGACAATGGGTCACTCAGTGATGGGACAGTGGGTCACTCAGTTATGGGTCAGTGGGTCAGACAGTGATGGGACAATGGGTCAGTCATTGATGGGATGGTGCGTCACTCAGTGATGGGACAATGGGTCACTCAGTGATGGGTCAGTGGGTCAGTCAGTGATGGGACAATGGGTCACTCAGTGATTGGATGGTGCGTCACTCAGTGATGGGACGGTGGTTCAGTCAGTGATGGGACAGTGGGTCACTCAGTGATGGGACAGTGGGTCACTCAGTGATGGGACAATGGGTCACTCAGTGATGGGACTGTGGGTCACTCAGTGATGGGACAGTGGGTCAGTCAGGGATGGGTCAGTGGGTCAGTCATTGATGTGACGGTGCATCACTCAGTAATGGGACAATGGCTCACTCAGTGATGGGTCAATGGGTCACTCAGTGATGGGACAGTGGGTCACTCAGTGATGGGTCAATGGGTCACTCAGTGATGGGACAGTGGGTCACTCAGTGATGGGTCAATGGGTCAGTCAGTGATGGGACAGTTGGTCAGTCAGTGATGGGTCAGTGTGTCAGTCAGTGATGGGCAATGGGTGAATCTGTGATGGGAAGTTGGGTCAGTCAAGGATGGGTCAGTGGGTCAGTCATTGATGGGATGGTGCGTCACTCAGTGATGGGACAATGGGTCATTCAGTGATGGGACGTTCGGTCACTCAGTAATGGGACAGTGGGTCAGTCAGTGATGGGTCAGTGGTTCAGTCAGTGATGGGACAGTGGGTCACTCAGTGATGGGTCTGTGGGTCAGTCAGTGATGGGACAATGGGTCACTCAGTGATGGGACGGTGGGTCAGTCCGTGATGGGACAGTGGGACACTCAGTGATGGGACAATGGGTCACTCAGTGATGGGAAAGTGGGTCACTCAGTGATGGGACAGTGGGTCAGTCAGTGATGGGTCAGTGTGTCAGTCATTGATGGGAAGGTGCGTCACTCAGTGATGGGACAATGGGTCACTCAGTGATGGGACAGTGGGTCACTCAGTGATGGGTCAGTGGGTCAGTCAGTGATTGGAAAATGGGTCACTCAGTGATGGGACGGGGGGTCAGTCAGTGATGGGACAGTGGGTCACTCTGTGATGGGACAGTGGGTCACTCAGTGATGGGACTGTGGGTCACTCAGTGATGGGACAGTAGGTCATTCAGTGATGAGACGTTGGGTCACTCAGTGAAGGGACAGTGGGTCACACAGTGATGGGTCAATGGGTCAGTCAGTGATGGGACAGTTGGTCAGTCAGTGATGGGTCAGTGGGTCAGTCAGTGATGGGACGGTGCGTCGCTCAGTAATGGGGCAATAGCTCACTCAGTGATGGGTCAGTGGTTCAGTCAGTGATGGGACTGTGGGTCACTGAGAGATGGGTCAATGGGTTAGTCAGTGATGGGACAATAGGTCACTCAGTGATGGGACGGTTGGTCAGTCAGTGATGGGACAGTGGGACACTCAGTAATGGGACAATGGGTCACTCAGTGATGGGACAGTGGGTCACTCAGTGAAGGGACAGTGGATCACTCAAGAATGGGACAATGGGTCACTCACTGATGGGACAGTGGGTCACTCACTGATGGGACAGTGGGTCACTCAGTGATGGGACAGTGGGTCACTCAGTGTTGGACAGTGGGTCACTCAGTGATGGGACAATGAGTCACTCAGTGATGGGACAGTGGGTCAAACAGTGATGGGACAGTGGGTCAGTCAGTGATGGGTCAGTGGGTCAGTCATTGATGGGAAGGTGCGTCACTCAGTGATGGGACAATGGGTCACTCAGTGATGGGACAGTGGGTCACTCAGTGATGGGTCAGTGGGTCAGTCCGTGATGGGACAGTGGGACACTCAGTGATGGGACAATGGGTCACTCAGTGATGGGAAAGTGGGTCACTCAGTGATGGGACAGTTGGTCAGTCAGTGATGGGTCAATGGGTCAGTCAGAGATGGGACAGTTGGTCAGTCAGTGATGGGTCAGTGGGTCAGTCAGTGATGGGCAATGGGTGAATCTGTGATGGGAAGTTGGGTCAGTCAAGGATGGGTCAGTGGGTCAGTCATTGATGGGATGGTGCGTCACTCAGTGATGGGACAATGGGTCATTCAGTGATGGGACGTTCGGTCACTCAGTAATGGGGCAGTGGGTCACTCAGTGATGGGTCAGTGGTTCAGTCAGTGATGGGACAGTGGGTCACTCAGTGATGGGTCTGTGGGTCAGTCAGTGATGGGACAATGGGTCACTCAGTGATGGGACGGTGGGTCAGTCCGTGATGGGACAGTGGGACACTCAGTGATGGGACAATGGGTCACTCAGTGATGGGAAAGTGGGTCACTCAGTGATGGGACAGTGGGTCAGTCAGTGATGGGTCAGTGGGTCAGTCATTGATGGGAAGGTGCGTCACTCAGTGATGGGACAATGGGTCACTCAGTGATGGGACAGTGGGTCACTCAGTGATGGGTCAGTGGGTCAGTCAGTGATTGGAAAATGGGTCACTCAGTGATGGGACGGGGATCAGTCAGTGATGGGACAGTGGGTCACTCTGTGATGGGACAGTGGGTCACTCAGTGATGGGACTGTGGGTCACTCAGTGATGGGACAGTAGGTCATTCAGTGATGAGACGTTGGGTCACTCAGTGATGGGACAGTGGGTCACTCAGTGATGGGTCAATGGGTCAGTCAGTGATGGGACAGTTGGTCAGTCAGTGATGGGTCAGTGGGTCAGTCAGTGATGGGACGGTGCGTCGCTCAGTAATGGGGCAATAGCTCACTCAGTGATGGGTCAGTGGTTCAGTCAGTGATGGGACTGTGGGTCACTGAGAGATGGGTCAATGGTTCAGTCAGTGATGGGACAATAGGTCACTCAGTGATGGGACGGTGGGTCAGTCAGTGATGGGACAGTGGGACACTCAGTAATGGGACAATGGGTCACTCAGTGATGGGACAGTGGGTCACTCAGTGATGGGTCAGTGGGTCAGACAGTGATGGGACAATGGGTCAGTCATTGATGGGATGGTGCGTCACTCAGTGATGGGACAATGGGTCACTCAGTGATGGGTCAGTGGGTCAGTCAGTGATGGGACAATGGGTCACTCAGTGATTGGATGGTGTGTCACTCAGTGATGGGACGGTGGTTCAGTCAGTGATGGGACAGTGGGTCACTCAGTGATGGGACAGTGGGTCACTCAGTGATGGGACAATGGGTCACTCAGTGATGGGACTGTGGGTCACTCAGTGATGGGACAGTGGGTCAGTCAGGGATGGGTCAGTGGGTCAGTCATTGATGGGACGGTGCATCACTCAGTAATGGGACAATGGCTCACTCAGTGATGGGTCAATGGGTCACTCAGTGATGGGACAGTGGGTCATTCAGTGATGGGACGTTCGGTCACTCAGTAATGGGACAGTGGGTCACTCAGTGATGGGACAGTGGGTCACTCAGTGAAGGGACAGTGGATCACTCAGGAATGGGACAATGGGTCACTCAGTGATGGGACACTGGGTCACTCAGTGATGGGACAGTGGGTCACTCAGTGATGGGTCAATGGGTCAGTCAGAGATGGGACAGTTGGTCAGTCAGTGATGGGTCAGTGGGTCAGTCAGTGATGGGCAATGGGTGAATCTGTGATGGGAAGTTGGGTCAGTCAAGGATGGGTCAGTGGGTCAGTCATTGATTGGATGGTGCGTCACTCAGTGATGGGACAATGGGTCATTCAGTGATGGGACGTTCGGTCACTCAGTAATGGGACTGTGGGTCACTCAGTGATGGGACAGTAGGTCATTCAGTGATGAGACGTTGGGTCACTCAGTGATGGGACAGTGGGTCACTCAGTGATGGGTCAATGGGTCAGTCAGTGATGGGACAGTTGGTCAGTCAGTGATGGGTCAGTGGGTCAGTCAGTGATGGGACGGTGCGTCGCTCAGTAATGGGGCAATAGCTCACTCAGTGATGGGTCAGTGGTTCAGTCAGTGATGGGACTGTGGGTCACTGAGAGATGGGTCAATGGTTCAGTCAGTGATGGGACAATAGGTCACTCAGTGATGGGACGGTGGGTCAGTCAGTGATGGGACAGTGGGACACTCAGTAATGGGACAATGGGTCACTCAGTGATGGGACAGTGGGTCTCTCAGTGATGGGTCAGTGGTTCAGTCAGTGATCGGACAGTGGGTCAGTCAGTGATGGGACAGTGGGTCACTCAGTGAAGGGACAGTGGGTCACTCAGTGATGGGTCAATGGGTCAGTCAGTGATGGGACAGTTGGTCAGTCAGTGATGGGTCAGAGGGTCAGTCAGTGATGGGACGGTGCGTCGCTCAGTAATGGGGCAATAGCTCACTCAGTGATGGGTCAGTGGTTCAGTCAGTGATGGGACTGTGGGTCACTGAGAGATGGGTCAATGGTTCAGTCAGTGATGGGACAATAGGTCACTCAGTGATGGGACGGTGGGTCAGTCAGTGATGGGACAGTGGGACACTCAGTAATGGGACAATGGGTCACTCAGTGATGGGACAGTGGGTCACTCAGTGATGGGTCAGTGGGTCAGACAGTGATGGGACAATGGGTCAGTCATTGATGGGATGGTGCGTCACTCAGTGATGGGACAATGGGTCACTCAGTGATGGGTCAGTGGGTCAGTCAGTGATGGGACAATGGGTCACTCAGTGATTGGATGGTGCATCACTCAGTGATGGGACGGTGGTTCAGTCAGTGATGGGACAGTGGTTCAGTCAGTGATGGGACAGTGGGTCACTCAGTGAAGGGACAGTGGATCACTCAGGAATGGGACAATGGGTCACTCAGTGATGGGACAGTTGGACAGTCAGAGATGGGACAGTTGGTCAGTCAGTGATGGGTCAGTGGGTCAGTCAGTGATGGGCAATGGGTGAATCTGTGATGGGAAGTTGGGTCAGTCAAGGATGGGTCAGTGGGTCAGTCATTGATGGGATGGTGCGTCACTCAGTGATGGGACAATGGGTCATTCAGTGATGGGACGTTCGGTCACTCAGTAATGGGACAGTGGGTCACTCAGTGATGGGTCAGTGGTTCAGTCAGTGATGGGACAGTGGGTCACTCAGTGATGGGTCTGTGGGTCAGTCAGTGATGGGCCAATGGGTCACTCAGTGATGGGACGGTGGGTCAGTCGGTGATGGGACAGTGGGACACTCAGTGATGGGACAATGGGTCACTCAGTGATGGGAAAGTGGGTCACTCAGTGATGGGACAGTGGGTCAGTCAGTGATGGGTCAGTGGGTCAGTCATTGATGGGAAGGTGCGTCACTCAGTGATGGGACAATGGGTCACTCAGTGATGGGACAGTGGGTCACTCAGTGATGGGTCAGTGGGTCAGTCAGTGATTGGAAAATGGGTCACTCAGTGATGGGACGGGGGGTCAGTCAGTGATGGGACAGTGGGTCACTCTGTGATGGGACAGTGGGTCACTCAGTGATGGGACTGTGGGTCACTCAGTGATGGGACAGTAGGTCATTCAGTGATGAGACGTTGGGTCACTCAGTGATGGGACAGTGGGTCACTCAGTGATGGGTCAATGGGTCAGTCAGTGATGGGTCAATGGGTCAGTCAGTGATGGGACAGTTGGTCAGTCAGTGATGGGTCAGTGGGTCAGTCAGTGATGGGACGGTGCGTCGCTCAGTAATGGGGCAATAGCTCACTCAGTGATGGGTCAGTGGTTCAGTCAGTGATGGGACTGTGGGTCACTGAGAGATGGGTCAATGGTTCAGTCAGTGATGGGACAATAGGTCACTCAGTGATGGGACGGTGGGTCAGTCAGTGATGGGACAGTGGGACACTCAGTAATGGGACAATGGGTCACTCAGTGATGGGACAGTGGGTCACTCAGTTATGGGTCAGTGGGTCAGACAGTGATGGGACAATGGGTCAGTCATTGATGGGATGGTGCGTCACTCAGTGATGGGACAATGGGTCACTCAGTGATGGGTCAGTGGGTCAGTCAGTGATGGGACAATGGGTCACTCAGTGATTGGATGGTGCGTCACTCAGTGATGGGACGGTGGTTCAGTCAGTGATGGGACAGTGGGTCACTCAGTGATGGGACAGTGGGTCACTCAGTGATGGGACAATGGGTCACTCAGTGATGGGACTGTGGGTCACTCAGTGATGGGACAGTGGGTCAGTCAGGGATGGGTCAGTGGGTCAGTCATTGATGTGACGGTGCATCACTCAGTAATGGGACAATGGCTCACTCAGTGATGGGTCAATGGGTCACTCAGTGATGGGACAGTGGGTCACTCAGTGATGGGTCAATGGGTCACTCAGTGATGGGACAGTGGGTCACTCAGTGATGGGTCAATGGGTCAGTCAGTGATGGGACAGTTGGTCAGTCAGTGATGGGTCAGTGTGTCAGTCAGTGATGGGCAATGGGTGAATCTGTGATGGGAAGTTGGGTCAGTCAAGGATGGGTCAGTGGGTCAGTCATTGATGGGATGGTGCGTCACTCAGTGATGGGACAATGGGTCATTCAGTGATGGGACGTTCGGTCACTCAGTAATGGGACAGTGGGTCAGTCAGTGATGGGTCAGTGGTTCAGTCAGTGATGGGACAGTGGGTCACTCAGTGATGGGTCTGTGGGTCAGTCAGTGATGGGACAATGGGTCACTCAGTGATGGGACGGTGGGTCAGTCCGTGATGGGACAGTGGGACACTCAGTGATGGGACAATGGGTCACTCAGTGATGGGAAAGTGGGTCACTCAGTGATGGGACAGTGGGTCAGTCAGTGATGGGTCAGTGTGTCAGTCATTGATGGGAAGGTGCGTCACTCAGTGATGGGACAATGGGTCACTCAGTGATGGGACAGTGGGTCACTCAGTGATGGGTCAGTGGGTCAGTCAGTGATTGGAAAATGGGTCACTCAGTGATGGGACGGGGGGTCAGTCAGTGATGGGACAGTGGGTCACTCTGTGATGGGACAGTGGGTCACTCAGTGATGGGACTGTGGGTCACTCAGTGATGGGACAGTAGGTCATTCAGTGATGAGACGTTGGGTCACTCAGTGAAGGGACAGTGGGTCACACAGTGATGGGTCAATGGGTCAGTCAGTGATGGGACAGTTGGTCAGTCAGTGATGGGTCAGTGGGTCAGTCAGTGATGGGACGGTGCGTCGCTCAGTAATGGGGCAATAGCTCACTCAGTGATGGGTCAGTGGTTCAGTCAGTGATGGGACTGTGGGTCACTGAGAGATGGGTCAATGGGTTAGTCAGTGATGGGACAATAGGTCACTCAGTGATGGGACGGTTGGTCAGTCAGTGATGGGACAGTGGGACACTCAGTAATGGGACAATGGGTCACTCAGTGATGGGACAGTGGGTCACTCAGTGAAGGGACAGTGGATCACTCAAGAATGGGACAATGGGTCACTCACTGATGGGACAGTGGGTCACTCACTGATGGGACAGTGGGTCACTCAGTGATGGGACAGTGGGTCACTCAGTGTTGGACAGTGGGTCACTCAGTGATGGGACAATGAGTCACTCAGTGATGGGACAGTGGGTCAAACAGTGATGGGACAGTGGGTCAGTCAGTGATGGGTCAGTGGGTCAGTCATTGATGGGAAGGTGCGTCACTCAGTGATGGGACAATGGGTCACTCAGTGATGGGACAGTGGGTCACTCAGTGATGGGTCAGTGGGTCAGTCCGTGATGGGACAGTGGGACACTCAGTGATGGGACAATGGGTCACTCAGTGATGGGAAAGTGGGTCACTCAGTGATGGGACAGTTGGTCAGTCAGTGATGGGTCAATGGGTCAGTCAGAGATGGGACAGTTGGTCAGTCAGTGATGGGTCAGTGGGTCAGTCAGTGATGGGCAATGGGTGAATCTGTGATGGGAAGTTGGGTCAGTCAAGGATGGGTCAGTGGGTCAGTCATTGATGGGATGGTGCGTCACTCAGTGATGGGACAATGGGTCATTCAGTGATGGGACGTTCGGTCACTCAGTAATGGGGCAGTGGGTCACTCAGTGATGGGTCAGTGGTTCAGTCAGTGATGGGACAGTGGGTCACTCAGTGATGGGTCTGTGGGTCAGTCAGTGATGGGACAATGGGTCACTCAGTGATGGGACGGTGGGTCAGTCCGTGATGGGACAGTGGGACACTCAGTGATGGGACAATGGGTCACTCAGTGATGGGAAAGTGGGTCACTCAGTGATGGGACAGTGGGTCAGTCAGTGATGGGTCAGTGGGTCAGTCATTGATGGGAAGGTGCGTCACTCAGTGATGGGACAATGGGTCACTCAGTGATGGGACAGTGGGTCACTCAGTGATGGGTCAGTGGGTCAGTCAGTGATTGGAAAATGGGTCACTCAGTGATGGGACGGGGATCAGTCAGTGATGGGACAGTGGGTCACTCTGTGATGGGACAGTGGGTCACTCAGTGATGGGACTGTGGGTCACTCAGTGATGGGACAGTAGGTCATTCAGTGATGAGACGTTGGGTCACTCAGTGATGGGACAGTGGGTCACTCAGTGATGGGTCAATGGGTCAGTCAGTGATGGGACAGTTGGTCAGTCAGTGATGGGTCAGTGGGTCAGTCAGTGATGGGACGGTGCGTCGCTCAGTAATGGGGCAATAGCTCACTCAGTGATGGGTCAGTGGTTCAGTCAGTGATGGGACTGTGGGTCACTGAGAGATGGGTCAATGGTTCAGTCAGTGATGGGACAATAGGTCACTCAGTGATGGGACGGTGGGTCAGTCAGTGATGGGACAGTGGGACACTCAGTAATGGGACAATGGGTCACTCAGTGATGGGACAGTGGGTCACTCAGTGATGGGTCAGTGGGTCAGACAGTGATGGGACAATGGGTCAGTCATTGATGGGATGGTGCGTCACTCAGTGATGGGACAATGGGTCACTCAGTGATGGGTCAGTGGGTCAGTCAGTGATGGGACAATGGGTCACTCAGTGATTGGATGGTGTGTCACTCAGTGATGGGACGGTGGTTCAGTCAGTGATGGGACAGTGGGTCACTCAGTGATGGGACAGTGGGTCACTCAGTGATGGGACAATGGGTCACTCAGTGATGGGACTGTGGGTCACTCAGTGATGGGACAGTGGGTCAGTCAGGGATGGGTCAGTGGGTCAGTCATTGATGGGACGGTGCATCACTCAGTAATGGGACAATGGCTCACTCAGTGATGGGTCAATGGGTCACTCAGTGATGGGACAGTGGGTCATTCAGTGATGGGACGTTCGGTCACTCAGTAATGGGACAGTGGGTCACTCAGTGATGGGACAGTGGGTCACTCAGTGAAGGGACAGTGGATCACTCAGGAATGGGACAATGGGTCACACAGTGATGGGACACTGGGTCACTCAGTGATGGGACAGTGGGTCACTCAGTGATGGGTCAATGGGTCAGTCAGAGATGGGACAGTTGGTCAGTCAGTGATGGGTCAGTGGGTCAGTCAGTGATGGGCAATGGGTGAATCTGTGATGGGAAGTTGGGTCAGTCAAGGATGGGTCAGTGGGTCAGTCATTGATTGGATGGTGCGTCACTCAGTGATGGGACAATGGGTCATTCAGTGATGGGACGTTCGGTCACTCAGTAATGGGACTGTGGGTCACTCAGTGATGGGACAGTAGGTCATTCAGTGATGAGACGTTGGGTCACTCAGTGATGGGACAGTGGGTCACTCAGTGATGGGTCAATGGGTCAGTCAGTGATGGGACAGTTGGTCAGTCAGTGATGGGTCAGTGGGTCAGTCAGTGATGGGACGGTGCGTCGCTCAGTAATGGGGCAATAGCTCACTCAGTGATGGGTCAGTGGTTCAGTCAGTGATGGGACTGTGGGTCACTGAGAGATGGGTCAATGGTTCAGTCAGTGATGGGACAATAGGTCACTCAGTGATGGGACGGTGGGTCAGTCAGTGATGGGACAGTGGGACACTCAGTAATGGGACAATGGGTCACTCAGTGATGGGACAGTGGGTCTCTCAGTGATGGGTCAGTGGTTCAGTCAGTGATCGGACAGTGGGTCAGTCAGTGATGGGACAGTGGGTCACTCAGTGAAGGGACAGTGGGTCACTCAGTGATGGGTCAATGGGTCAGTCAGTGATGGGACAGTTGGTCAGTCAGTGATGGGTCAGAGGGTCAGTCAGTGATGGGACGGTGCGTCGCTCAGTAATGGGGCAATAGCTCACTCAGTGATGGGTCAGTGGTTCAGTCAGTGATGGGACTGTGGGTCACTGAGAGATGGGTCAATGGTTCAGTCAGTGATGGGACAATAGGTCACTCAGTGATGGGACGGTGGGTCAGTCAGTGATGGGACAGTGGGACACTCAGTAATGGGACAATGGGTCACTCAGTGATGGGACAGTGGGTCACTCAGTGATGGGTCAGTGGGTCAGACAGTGATGGGACAATGGGTCAGTCATTGATGGGATGGTGCGTCACTCAGTGATGGGACAATGGGTCACTCAGTGATGGGTCAGTGGGTCAGTCAGTGATGGGACAATGGGTCACTCAGTGATTGGATGGTGCATCACTCAGTGATGGGACGGTGGTTCAGTCAGTGATGGGACAGTGGGTCACTCAGTGATGGGACAGTGGGTCACTCAGTGATGGGACAATGGGTCACTCAGTGATGGGACTGTGGGTCACTCAGTGATGGGACAGTGGGTCAGTCAGGGATGGGTCAGTGGGTCAGTCATTGATGGGACGGTGCATCACTCAGTAATGGGACAATGGCTCACTCAGTGATGGGTCAATGGGTCACTCAGTGATGGGACAGTGGGTCACTCAGTGATGGGACAGTGTGTCACTCAGTGATGGGACAATGGGTCACTCAGTGATGGGACTGTGGGTCAGTCAGTGATGGGACAGTTGGTCAGTCAGTGATGGGTCAGTTGGTCAGTCAGTGATGGGACAATTGGTCACTCAGTGATGGGACGGTGCATCACTCACTGATGGGTCAATGGGCCACTCAATGATGGGATGGTGCTTCACTCTGTGATGGGACAATGGGTCAGTCAGTGATGGGACGTTGGGTCACTCAGTGATGGAACTTTGGGTCACTCAGGGATGGGACAATGGGTCACTCAGTAATGGGATGGTGCGTCACTGAGTGATGGGACAATTGGTCCCTCAGTGATGGGATGGTGCGTCACTCAGTTATGGGTCATTGGATCAGTCAGTGAGGGGACAATGGGTAACTCAGTGATGGGACGGTGCATCACTCAGTGATGGGACAATGGGCCACTCAATGATGGGACAGTGGGTCAGTCAGTGATGGCACATTTGGTCAGTCAGTGATGGGACAGTGGGTCACTCAGTGATGGGTCAGTGGGTCAGTCAGTGATGGGACAATAGGTCACTCAGTGATGGGACGGTGGGTCAGTCAGTGATGGGACAGTGGGACACTCAGTGATGGGACAATGGGTCACTCAGTGATGGGACAGTGGGTCACTCAGTGAAGGGACAATGGATCACTCAGGAATGGGACAATGGGTCACTCACTGATGGGACAGTGGGTCACTCAGTGATGGGACAGTGGGTCTTTCAGTGATGAGACGTTGGGTCACTCAGTGATGGGTCAATGGGTCAGTCAGTGATGGGTCAGTGGTTCAGTCAGTGTTCGGACAGTGGGTCACTCAGTGATGGGACATTGGGTCACTCAGTGAAGGGACAGTGGATCACTCAGGAATGGGACAATGGGTCATTCAGTGATGGGACAGTGGGTCACTCAGTAATGGGACAGTGGGTCACTCAGTGATGGTTCAATGGGTCAGTCAGTGATGGGACAGTTGGTCAGTCAGTGATGGGACAGTGGGTCACTCAGTGAAGGGACAGTGGATCACTCAGGAATGGGACAGTTGGTCAGTCAGTGATGGGACAGTGGGTCACTCAGTGATGGGTCAGTGGGTCAGTCAGTGATGGGACTGTGGGTCAGTCAGTGATGGGTCAATGGGTCAGTCAGTGATGGGTCAGTGTGTCAGTCTGTGATGGGACAATGGGTGAATCAGTGATGGGACGTTGGGTAACTCAGTGATGGGACAGTGGGTCAGTCAGGGATGGGTCAGTGGGTCAGTCATTGATGGGACGGTGCGTCACTCAGTGATGGGACAATGGGTCACTCAGTGATTGGACGTTCAGTCACTCAGTAATGGGACAGTGGGTCACTCAGTGATGGGTCAGTGGGTCAGTCAATGATGGGACAGTGGGTCACTCAGTGATGGGACAGTGGGTCACTCAGTGATGGGTCAATGGGTCAGTCAGTGATGGGACAGTTGGTCAGTCAGTGATGGGTCAGTGGGTCAGTCAGAGATGGGACAATGGGTGAATCAGTGATGGGACGGTGGGTCAGTCAAGGATGGGACAGTGGGTCAGTCATTGATGGGACGGTGCGTCACTCTGTAATGGGACAATGGGTCACTCAGTGATGGGACATTCGGTCACTCAGAAATGGGACATTGGGTCACTCAGTGATGGGTCAGTGGTTCAGTCAGTGATGGGACAGTGGGTCACTCAGAGATGGGTCAGTGGGTCAGTCAGTGATGGGACAATGGGTCACTCAGTGAAGGGACGGTGGGTAACTCAGTGATGGGACAGTGGGTCACTCAGTGATGGGACAATGAATCAATCAGTGATGGGCAGTGGGTCCCTCAGTGAGTGGACATTGGGTCACTCAGTGATGGGACAGTTGGTCACTCAGTGATGGGACATTCGGTCCCTCAGTGATGGGACAGTGGGTCACTCAGTGATGGGAAAATGGGTCACTCAGTGATGGGACAGTGGGTCACTCAGTGATGGGACAGTGGGTCAGTCAGGGATGGGTCAGTGGGTCAGTCATTGATGGGAAGGTGCGTCACTCAGTGATGGGACAATGGGTCACTCAGTGATGGGACTTTCGATCACTCAGTGATGGGACAGTGGGTCACTCAGTGATGGGTCAGTGGGTCAGTCAGTGATTGCAAAATGGGACACTCAGTGATGGGACGGTGGGTCAGTCAGTGATGGGACAGTGGGTCACTCAGTGATGGGACAGTGGGTCACAGTGATGGGACAGTGGGTCACTCAGGAATGGGACAATGGGTCACTCAGTGATGGGACGGTGCATCACTCACTGATGGGACAATGGGCCACTCAATGATGGGATGGTGCTTCACTCTGTGATGGGACAATGGGTCAGTCAGTGATGGGACGTTGGGTCACTCAGTGATGGAACTTTGGGTCACTCAGGGATGGGACAATGGGTCACTCAGTAATGGGATGGTGCGTCACTGAGTGATGGGACAATTGGTCCCTCAGTGATGGGATGGTGCGTCACTCAGTTATGGGTCATTGGATCAGTCAGTGAGGGGACAATGGGTAACTCAGTGATGGGACGGTGCATCACTCAGTGATGGGACAATGGGCCACTCAATGATGGGACAGTGGGTCAGTCAGTGATGGCACATTTGGTCAGTCAGTGATGGGACAGTGGTTCACTCAGTGATGGGTCAGTGGGTCAGTCAGTGATGGGACAATAGGTCACTCAGTGATGGGATGGTGGGTCAGTCAGTGATGGGACAGCGGGACACTCAGTGATGGGACAATGGGTCACTCAGTGATGGGACAGTGGGTCACTCAGTGAAGGGACAATGGATCACTCAGGAATGGGACAATGGGTCACTCACTGATGGGACAGTGGGTCACTCAGTGATGGGACAGTGGGTCTTTCAGTGATGAGACGTTGGGTCCCTCAGTGATGGGTCAATGGGTCAGTCAGTGATGGGACAGTTGGTCAGTCAGTGATGGGACAGTTGGTCAGTCAGTGATGGGTCAGTGGTTCAGTCAGTGTTCGGACAGTGGGTCACTCAGTGATGGGACATTGGGTCACTCAGTGAAGGGACAGTGGATCACTCAGGAATGGGACAATGGGTCATTCAGTGATGGGACAGTGGGTCACTCAGTAATGGGACAGTGGGTCACTCAGTGATGGTTCAATGGGTCAGTCAGTGATGGGACAGTTGGTCAGTCAGTGATGGGACAGTGGGTCACTCAGTGAAGGGACAGTGGATCACTCAGGAATGGGACAGTTGGTCAGTCAGTGATGGGACAGTGGGTCACTCAGTGATGGGTCAGTGGGTCAGTCAGTGATGGGACTGTGGGTCAGTCAGTGATGGGTCAATGGGTCAGTCAGTGATGGGTCAGTGTGTCAGTCTGTGATGGGACAATGGGTGAATCAGTGATGGGACGTTGGGTAACTCAGTGATGGGACAGTGGGTCAGTCAGGGATGGGTCAGTGGGTCAGTCATTGATGGGACGGTGCGTCACTCAGTGATGGGACAATGGGTCACTCAGTGATTGGACGTTCAGTCACTCAGTAATGGGACAGTGGGTCACTCAGTGATGGGTCAGTGGGTCAGTCAATGATGGGACAGTGGGTCACTCAGTGATGGGACAGTGGGTCACTCAGTGATGGGTCAATGGGTCAGTCAGTGATGGGACAGTTGGTCAGTCAGTGATGGGTCAGTGGGTCAGTCAGAGATGGGACAATGGGTGAATCAGTGATGGGACGCTGGGTCAGTCAAGGATTGGACAGTGGGTCAGTCATTGATGGGACGGTGCGTCACTCTGTAATGGGACAATTGGTCACTCAGTGATGGGACATTCGGTCACTCAGAAATGGGACATTGGGTCACTCAGTGATGGGTCAGTGGTTCAGTCAGTGATGGGACAGTGGGTCACTCAGAGATGGGTCAGTGGGTCAGTCAGTGATGGGACAATGGGTCACTCAGTGAAGGGACGGTGGGTAACTCAGTGATGGGACAATGGGTCACTCAGTGATGGGACAGTGGGTCACTCAGTGATGGGACAATGGATCAATCAGTGATGGGCAGTGGGTCCCTCAGTGAGTGGACATTGGGTCACTCAGTGATGGGACAGTTGGTCACTCAGTGATGGGACATTCGGTCCCTCAGTGATGGGACAGTGGGTCACTCAGTGATGGGAAAATGGGTCACTCAGTGATGGGACAGTGGGTCACTCAGTGATGGGACAGTGGGTCAGTCAGGGATGGGTCAGTGGGTCAGTCATTGATGGGAAGGTGCGTCACTCAGTGATGGGACAATGGGTCACTCAGTGATGGGACTTTCGATCACTCAGTGATGGGACAGTGGGTCACTCAGTGATGGGTCAGTGGGTCAGTCAGTGATTGCAAAATGGGACACTCAGTGATGGGACGGTGGGTCAGTCAGTGATGGGACAGTGGGTCACTCTGTGATGGGACAGTGGGTCACAGTGATGGGACAGTGGGTCACTCAGGAATGGGACAATGGGTCACTCAGTGATGGGACAGTGGGTCACTCAGTGAAGGGACAGTAGGTCATTCGGTGATGAGACGTTGGGTCACTCAGTGATGGGACTGTGGGTCACTCAGTGATTGGTCAATGGGTCAGTCAGTGATGGGACAGTTTGTCAGTCAGTGATGGGTCAGTGGGTCAGTCAGTGATGGAACAATGGGTGAATCAGTGAAGGGACAGTGGATCACTCAGGAATGGGACAATGGGTCACTCAGTAATGGGACAATGGGTCACTCAGTGATGGGTCTGTGGTTCAGTCAGTGATGGGACAGTGGGTCTCTCAGTGATGGGTCAATGGGTCAGTCAGTAATGGGACACTGGGTCACTCAGTGATGGGTCAGTGGGTCAGTCAGTGATGGGACAATGGGTCACTCAGTGATGGGACAGTGGGTCACTCAGTGAAGGGACAATGGATCACTCAGGAATGGGACAATGGGTCACTCAGTGATGGGACAGTGGGTCACTCAGTGATGGGTCAATGGGTCAGTCATTGATGGGACAGTGGGTCAGTCAGTGATGGGTCAATGCGTCAGTCAGTGATGGGTCAGTGGGTCAGTCAGTGATGGGACAGTGGGTCACTCAGTGATGGGTCTGTGGTTCAGTCAGTGATGGGACAGTGGGTCACTCAGTGATGGGTCAGTGGGTCAGTCAGTGATGGGACAATAGGTCACTCAGTGATGGGACGGTGGGTCAGTCAGTGTTCGGACAGTGGGTCACTCAGTGATGGGACAGTGGGTCACTCAGTGATGGGACAATGGTTCACTCAGTGATGGGACAGTGGGTCACTCAGTGATGGGACAGTGGGTCACTCAGTGAAGGGACAATGGATCACTCAGGAATGGGACAATGGGTCACTCACTGATGGGACAGTGGGTCACTCAGTGATGGGACAGTGGGTCTTTCAGTGATGAGACGTTGGGTCACTCAGTGATGGGTCAATGGGTCAGTCAGTGATGGGACAGTTGGTCAGTCAGTGATGGGACAGTTGGTCAGTCAGTGATGGGTCAGTGGTTCAGTCAGTGTTCGGACAGTGGGTCACTCAGTGATGGGACAGTGGGTCACTCAGTGAAGGGACAGTGGATCACTCAGGAATGGGACAGTGGGTCATTCAGTGATGGGACAGTGGGTCACTCAGTAATGGGACAGTGGGTCACTCAGTGATGGTTCAATGGGTCAGTCAGTGATGGGTCAGTGGTTCAGTCAGTGTTCGGACAGTGGGTCACTCAGTGATGGGACAGTGGGTCACTCAGTGAAGGGACAGTGGATCACTCAGGAATGGGACAGTTGGTCAGTCAGTGATGGGACAGTGGGTCACTCAGTGATGGGTCAGTGGGTCAGTCAGTGATGGGACTGTGGGTCAGTCAGTGATGGGACTGTGGGTCAGTCAGTGATGGGTCAATTGGTCCCTCAGTGATGGGATGGTGCGTCACTCAGTTATGGGTCATTGGATCAGTCAGTGAGGGGACAATGGGTAACTCAGTGATGGGACGGTGCATCACTCAGTGATGGGACAATGGGCCACTCAATGATGGGACAGTGGGTCAGTCAGTGATGGCACATTTGGTCAGTCAGTGATGGGACAGTGGTTCACTCAGTGATGGGTCAGTGGGTCAGTCAGTGATGGGACAATAGGTCACTCAGTGATGGGATGGTGGGTCAGTCAGTGATGGGACAGCGGGACACTCAGTGATGGGACAATGGGTCACTCAGTGATGGGACAGTGGGTCACTCAGTGAAGGGACAATGGATCACTCAGGAATGGGACAATGGGTCACTCACTGATGGGACAGTGGGTCACTCAGTGATGGGACAGTGGGTCTTTCAGTGATGAGACGTTGGGTCCCTCAGTGATGGGTCAATGGGTCAGTCAGTGATGGGACAGTTGGTCAGTCAGTGATGGGACAGTTGGTCAGTCAGTGATGGGTCAGTGGTTCAGTCAGTGTTCGGACAGTGGGTCACTCAGTGATGGGACATTGGGTCACTCAGTGAAGGGACAGTGGATCACTCAGGAATGGGACAATGGGTCATTCAGTGATGGGACAGTGGGTCACTCAGTAATGGGACAGTGGGTCACTCAGTGATGGTTCAATGGGTCAGTCAGTGATGGGACAGTTGGTCAGTCAGTGATGGGACAGTGGGTCACTCAGTGAAGGGACAGTGGATCACTCAGGAATGGGACAGTTGGTCAGTCAGTGATGGGACAGTGGGTCACTCAGTGATGGGTCAGTGGGTCAGTCAGTGATGGGACTGTGGGTCAGTCAGTGATGGGTCAATGGGTCAGTCAGTGATGGGTCAGTGTGTCAGTCTGTGATGGGACAATGGGTGAATCAGTGATGGGACGTTGGGTAACTCAGTGATGGGACAGTGGGTCAGTCAGGGATGGGTCAGTGGGTCAGTCATTGATGGGACGGTGCGTCACTCAGTGATGGGACAATGGGTCACTCAGTGATTGGACGTTCAGTCACTCAGTAATGGGACAGTGGGTCACTCAGTGATGGGTCAGTGGGTCAGTCAATGATGGGACAGTGGGTCACTCAGTGATGGGACAGTGGGTCACTCAGTGATGGGTCAATGGGTCAGTCAGTGATGGGACAGTTGGTCAGTCAGTGATGGGTCAGTGGGTCAGTCAGAGATGGGACAATGGGTGAATCAGTGATGGGACGCTGGGTCAGTCAAGGATGGGACAGTGGGTCAGTCATTGATGGGACGGTGCGTCACTCTGTAATGGGACAATTGGTCACTCAGTGATGGGACATTCGGTCACTCAGAAATGGGACATTGGGTCACTCAGTGATGGGTCAGTGGTTCAGTCAGTGATGGGACAGTGGGTCACTCAGAGATGGGTCAGTGGGTCAGTCAGTGATGGGACAATGGGTCACTCAGTGAAGGGACGGTGGGTAACTCAGTGATGGGACAATGGGTCACTCAGTGATGGGACTGTGGGTCAGTCAGTGATGGGACAGTTGGTCAGTCAGTGATGGGTCAGTTGGTCAGTCAGTGATGGGACAATTGGTCACTCAGTGATGGGACGGTGCATCACTCACTGATGGGTCAATGGGCCACTCAATGATGGGATGGTGCTTCACTCTGTGATGGGACAATGGGTCAGTCAGTGATGGGACGTTGGGTCACTCAGTGATGGAACTTTGGGTCACTCAGGGATGGGACAATGGGTCACTCAGTAATGGGATGGTGCGTCACTGAGTGATGGGACAATTGGTCCCTCAGTGATGGGATGGTGCGTCACTCAGTTATGGGTCATTGGATCAGTCAGTGAGGGGACAATGGGTAACTCAGTGATGGGACGGTGCATCACTCAGTGATGGGACAATGGGCCACTCAATGATGGGACAGTGGGTCAGTCAGTGATGGCACATTTGGTCAGTCAGTGATGGGACAGTGGGTCACTCAGTGATGGGTCAGTGGGTCAGTCAGTGATGGGACAATAGGTCACTCAGTGATGGGACGGTGGGTCAGTCAGTGATGGGACAGTGGGACACTCAGTGATGGGACAATGGGTCACTCAGTGATGGGACAGTGGGTCACTCAGTGAAGGGACAATGGATCACTCAGGAATGGGACAATGGGTCACTCACTGATGGGACAGTGGGTCACTCAGTGATGGGACAGTGGGTCTTTCAGTGATGAGACGTTGGGTCACTCAGTGATGGGTCAATGGGTCAGTCAGTGATGGGTCAGTGGTTCAGTCAGTGTTCGGACAGTGGGTCACTCAGTGATGGGACATTGGGTCACTCAGTGAAGGGACAGTGGATCACTCAGGAATGGGACAATGGGTCATTCAGTGATGGGACAGTGGGTCACTCAGTAATGGGACAGTGGGTCACTCAGTGATGGTTCAATGGGTCAGTCAGTGATGGGACAGTTGGTCAGTCAGTGATGGGACAGTGGGTCACTCAGTGAAGGGACAGTGGATCACTCAGGAATGGGACAGTTGGTCACTCAGTGATGGGTCAGTGGGTCAGTCAGTGATGGGACTGTGGGTCAGTCAGTGATGGGTCAATGGGTCAGTCAGTGATGGGTCAGTGTGTCAGTCTGTGATGGGACAATGGGTGAATCAGTGATGGGACGTTGGGTAACTCAGTGATGGGACAGTGGGTCAGTCAGGGATGGGTCAGTGGGTCAGTCATTGATGGGACGGTGCGTCACTCAGTGATGGGACAATGGGTCACTCAGTGATTGGACGTTCAGTCACTCAGTAATGGGACAGTGGGTCACTCAGTGATGGGTCAGTGGGTCAGTCAATGATGGGACAGTGGGTCACTCAGTGATGGGACAGTGGGTCACTCAGTGATGGGTCAATGGGTCAGTCAGTGATGGGACAGTTGGTCAGTCAGTGATGGGTCAGTGGGTCAGTCAGAGATGGGACAATGGGTGAATCAGTGATGGGACGGTGGGTCAGTCAAGGATGGGACAGTGGGTCAGTCATTGATGGGACGGTGCGTCACTCTGTAATGGGACAATGGGTCACTCAGTGATGGGACATTCGGTCACTCAGAAATGGGACATTGGGTCACTCAGTGATGGGTCAGTGGTTCAGTCAGTGATGGGACAGTGGGTCACTCAGAGATGGGTCAGTGGGTCAGTCAGTGATGGGACAATGGGTCACTCAGTGAAGGGACGGTGGGTAACTCAGTGATGGGACAATGGGTCACTCAGTGATGGGACAGTGGGTCACTCAGTGATGGGACAATGAATCAATCAGTGATGGGCAGTGGGTCCCTCAGTGAGTGGACATTGGGTCACTCAGTGATGGGACAGTTGGTCACTCAGTGATGGGACATTCGGTCCCTCAGTGATGGGACAGTGGGTCACTCAGTGATGGGAAAATGGGTCACTCAGTGATGGGACAGTGGGTCACTCAGTGATGGGACAGTGGGTCAGTCAGGGATGGGTCAGTGGGTCAGTCATTGATGGGAAGGTGCGTCACTCAGTGATGGGACAATGGGTCACTCAGTGATGGGACTTTCGATCACTCAGTGATGGGACAGTGGGTCACTCAGTGATGGGTCAGTGGGTCAGTCAGTGATTGCAAAATGGGACACTCAGTGATGGGACGGTGGGTCAGTCAGTGATGGGACAGTGGGTCACTCAGTGATGGGACAGTGGGTCACAGTGATGGGACAGTGGGTCACTCAGGAATGGGACAATGGGTCACTCAGTGATGGGACGGTGCATCACTCACTGATGGGACAATGGGCCACTCAATGATGGGATGGTGCTTCACTCTGTGATGGGACAATGGGTCAGTCAGTGATGGGACGTTGGGTCACTCAGTGATGGAACTTTGGGTCACTCAGGGATGGGACAATGGGTCACTCAGTAATGGGATGGTGCGTCACTGAGTGATGGGACAATTGGTCCCTCAGTGATGGGATGGTGCGTCACTCAGTTATGGGTCATTGGATCAGTCAGTGAGGGGACAATGGGTAACTCAGTGATGGGACGGTGCATCACTCAGTGATGGGACAATGGGCCACTCAATGATGGGACAGTGGGTCAGTCAGTGATGGCACATTTGGTCAGTCAGTGATGGGACAGTGGTTCACTCAGTGATGGGTCAGTGGGTCAGTCAGTGATGGGACAATAGGTCACTCAGTGATGGGATGGTGGGTCAGTCAGTGATGGGACAGCGGGACACTCAGTGATGGGACAATGGGTCACTCAGTGATGGGACAGTGGGTCACTCAGTGAAGGGACAATGGATCACTCAGGAATGGGACAATGGGTCACTCACTGATGGGACAGTGGGTCACTCAGTGATGGGACAGTGGGTCTTTCAGTGATGAGACGTTGGGTCCCTCAGTGATGGGTCAATGGGTCAGTCAGTGATGGGACAGTTGGTCAGTCAGTGATGGGACAGTTGGTCAGTCAGTGATGGGTCAGTGGTTCAGTCAGTGTTCGGACAGTGGGTCACTCAGTGATGGGACATTGGGTCACTCAGTGAAGGGACAGTGGATCACTCAGGAATGGGACAATGGGTCATTCAGTGATGGGACAGTGGGTCACTCAGTAATGGGACAGTGGGTCACTCAGTGATGGTTCAATGGGTCAGTCAGTGATGGGACAGTTGGTCAGTCAGTGATGGGACAGTGGGTCACTCAGTGAAGGGACAGTGGATCACTCAGGAATGGGACAGTTGGTCAGTCAGTGATGGGACAGTGGGTCACTCAGTGATGGGTCAGTGGGTCAGTCAGTGATGGGACTGTGGGTCAGTCAGTGATGGGTCAATGGGTCAGTCAGTGATGGGTCAGTGTGTCAGTCTGTGATGGGACAATGGGTGAATCAGTGATGGGACGTTGGGTAACTCAGTGATGGGACAGTGGGTCAGTCAGGGATGGGTCAGTGGGTCAGTCATTGATGGGACGGTGCGTCACTCAGTGATGGGACAATGGGTCACTCAGTGATTGGACGTTCAGTCACTCAGTAATGGGACAGTGGGTCACTCAGTGATGGGTCAGTGGGTCAGTCAATGATGGGACAGTGGGTCACTCAGTGATGGGACAGTGGGTCACTCAGTGATGGGTCAATGGGTCAGTCAGTGATGGGACAGTTGGTCAGTCAGTGATGGGTCAGTGGGTCAGTCAGAGATGGGACAATGGGTGAATCAGTGATGGGACGCTGGGTCAGTCAAGGATTGGACAGTGGGTCAGTCATTGATGGGACTGTGCGTCACTCTGTAATGGGACAATTGGTCACTCAGTGATGGGACATTCGGTCACTCAGAAATGGGACATTGGGTCACTCAGTGATGGGTCAGTGGTTCAGTCAGTGATGGGACAGTGGGTCACTCAGAGATGGGTCAGTGGGTCAGTCAGTGATGGGACAATGGGTCACTCAGTGAAGGGACGGTGGGTAACTCAGTGATGGGACAATGGGTCACTCAGTGATGGGACAGTGGGTCACTCAGTGATGGGACAATGGATCAATCAGTGATGGGCAGTGGTTCCCTCAGTGAGTGGACATTGGGTCACTCAGTGATGGGACAGTTGGTCACTCAGTGATGGGACATTCGGTCCCTCAGTGATGGGACAGTGGGTCACTCAGTGATGGGAAAATGGGTCACTCAGTGATGGGACAGTGGGTCACTCAGTGATGGGACAGTGGGTCAGTCAGGGATGGGTCAGTGGGTCAGTCATTGATGGGAAGGTGCGTCACTCAGTGATGGGACAATGGGTCACTCAGTGATGGGACTTTCGATCACTCAGTGATGGGACAGTGGGTCACTCAGTGATGGGTCAGTGGGTCAGTCAGTGATTGCAAAATGGGACACTCAGTGATGGGACGGTGGGTCAGTCAGTGATGGGACAGTGGGTCACTCTGTGATGGGACAGTGGGTCACAGTGATGGGACAGTGGGTCACTCAGGAATGGGACAATGGGTCACTCAGTGATGGGACAGTGGGTCACTCAGTGAAGGGACAGTAGGTCATTCGGTGATGAGACGTTGGGTCACTCAGTGATGGGACTGTGGGTCACTCAGTGATTGGTCAATGGGTCAGTCAGTGATGGGACAGTTTGTCAGTCAGTGATGGGTCAGTGGGTCAGTCAGTGATGGAACAATGGGTGAATCAGTGAAGGGACAGTGGATCACTCAGGAATGGGACAATGGGTCACTCAGTAATGGGACAATGGGTCACTCAGTGATGGGTCTGTGGTTCAGTCAGTGATGGGACAGTGGGTCTCTCAGTGATGGGTCAATGGGTCAGTCAGTAATGGGACACTGGGTCACTCAGTGATGGGTCAGTGGGTCAGTCAGTGATGGGACAATGGGTCACTCAGTGATGGGACAGTGGGTCACTCAGTGAAGGGACAATGGATCACTCAGGAATGGGACAATGGGTCACTCAGTGATGGGACAGTGGGTCACTCAGTGATGGGTCAATGGGTCAGTCATTGATGGGACAGTGGGTCAGTCAGTGATGGGTCAATGCGTCAGTCAGTGATGGGTCAGTGGGTCAGTCAGTGATGGGACAGTGGGTCACTCAGTGATGGGTCTGTGGTTCAGTCAGTGATGGGACAGTGGGTCACTCAGTGATGGGTCAGTGGGTCAGTCAGTGATGGGACAATAGGTCACTCAGTGATGGGACGGTGGGTCAGTCAGTGTTCGGACAGTGGGTCACTCAGTGATGGGACAGTGGGTCACTCAGTGATGGGACAATGGTTCACTCAGTGATGGGACAGTGGGTCACTCAGTGATGGGACAGTGGGTCACTCAGTGAAGGGACAATGGATCACTCAGGAATGGGACAATGGGTCACTCACTGATGGGACAGTGGGTCACTCAGTGATGGGACAGTGGGTCTTTCAGTGATGAGACGTTGGGTCACTCAGTGATGGGTCAATGGGTCAGTCAGTGATGGGACAGTTGGTCAGTCAGTGATGGGACAGTTGGTCAGTCAGTGATGGGTCAGTGGTTCAGTCAGTGTTCGGACAGTGGGTCACTCAGTGATGGGACAGTGGGTCACTCAGTGAAGGGACAGTGGATCACTCAGGAATGGGACAGTGGGTCATTCAGTGATGGGACAGTGGGTCACTCAGTAATGGGACAGTGGGTCACTCAGTGATGGTTCAATGGGTCAGTCAGTGATGGGTCAGTGGTTCAGTCAGTGTTCGGACAGTGGGTCACTCAGTGATGGGACAGTGGGTCACTCAGTGAAGGGACAGTGGATCACTCAGGAATGGGACAGTTGGTCAGTCAGTGATGGGACAGTGGGTCACTCAGTGATGGGTCAGTGGGTCAGTCAGTGATGGGACTGTGGGTCAGTCAGTGATGGGACTGTGGGTCAGTCAGTGATGGGTCAATTGGTCCCTCAGTGATGGGATGGTGCGTCACTCAGTTATGGGTCATTGGATCAGTCAGTGAGGGGACAATGGGTAACTCAGTGATGGGACGGTGCATCACTCAGTGATGGGACAATGGGCCACTCAATGATGGGACAGTGGGTCAGTCAGTGATGGCACATTTGGTCAGTCAGTGATGGGACAGTGGTTCACTCAGTGATGGGTCAGTGGGTCAGTCAGTGATGGGACAATAGGTCACTCAGTGATGGGATGGTGGGTCAGTCAGTGATGGGACAGCGGGACACTCAGTGATGGGACAATGGGTCACTCAGTGATGGGACAGTGGGTCACTCAGTGAAGGGACAATGGATCACTCAGGAATGGGACAATGGGTCACTCACTGATGGGACAGTGGGTCACTCAGTGATGGGACAGTGGGTCTTTCAGTGATGAGACGTTGGGTCCCTCAGTGATGGGTCAATGGGTCAGTCAGTGATGGGACAGTTGGTCAGTCAGTGATGGGACAGTTGGTCAGTCAGTGATGGGTCAGTGGTTCAGTCAGTGTTCGGACAGTGGGTCACTCAGTGATGGGACATTGGGTCACTCAGTGAAGGGACAGTGGATCACTCAGGAATGGGACAATGGGTCATTCAGTGATGGGACAGTGGGTCACTCAGTAATGGGACAGTGGGTCACTCAGTGATGGTTCAATGGGTCAGTCAGTGATGGGACAGTTGGTCAGTCAGTGATGGGACAGTGGGTCACTCAGTGAAGGGACAGTGGATCACTCAGGAATGGGACAGTTGGTCAGTCAGTGATGGGACAGTGGGTCACTCAGTGATGGGTCAGTGGGTCAGTCAGTGATGGGACTGTGGGTCAGTCAGTGATGGGTCAATGGGTCAGTCAGTGATGGGTCAGTGTGTCAGTCTGTGATGGGACAATGGGTGAATCAGTGATGGGACGTTGGGTAACTCAGTGATGGGACAGTGGGTCAGTCAGGGATGGGTCAGTGGGTCAGTCATTGATGGGACGGTGCGTCACTCAGTGATGGGACAATGGGTCACTCAGTGATTGGACGTTCAGTCACTCAGTAATGGGACAGTGGGTCACTCAGTGATGGGTCAGTGGGTCAGTCAATGATGGGACAGTGGGTCACTCAGTGATGGGACAGTGGGTCACTCAGTGATGGGTCAATGGGTCAGTCAGTGATGGGACAGTTGGTCAGTCAGTGATGGGTCAGTGGGTCAGTCAGAGATGGGACAATGGGTGAATCAGTGATGGGACGCTGGGTCAGTCAAGGATGGGACAGTGGGTCAGTCATTGATGGGACGGTGCGTCACTCTGTAATGGGACAATTGGTCACTCAGTGATGGGACATTCGGTCACTCAGAAATGGGACATTGGGTCACTCAGTGATGGGTCAGTGGTTCAGTCAGTGATGGGACAGTGGGTCACTCAGAGATGGGTCAGTGGGTCAGTCAGTGATGGGACAATGGGTCACTCAGTGAAGGGACGGTGGGTAACTCAGTGATGGGACAATGGGTCACTCAGTGATGGGACAGTGGGTCACTCAGTGATGGGACAATGGATCAATCAGTGATGGGCAGTGGGTCCCTCAGTGAGTGGACATTGGGTCACTCAGTGATGGGACAGTTGGTCACTCAGTGATGGGACATTCGGTCCCTCAGTGATGGGACAGTGGGTCACTCAGTGATGGGAAAATGGGTCACTCAGTGATGGGACAGTGGGTCACTCAGTGATGGGACAGTGGGTCAGTCAGGGATGGGTCAGTGGGTCAGTCATTGATGGGAAGGTGCGTCACTCAGTGATGGGACAATGGGTCACTCAGTGATGGGACTTTCGATCACTCAGTGATGGGACAGTGGGTCACTCAGTGATGGGTCAGTGGGTCAGTCAGTGATTGCAAAATGGGACACTCAGTGATGGGACGGTGGGTCAGTCAGTGATGGGACAGTGGGTCACTCTGTGATGGGACAGTGGGTCACAGTGATGGGACAGTGGGTCACTCAGGAATGGGACAATGGGTCACTCAGTGATGGGACAGTGGGTCACTCAGTGAAGGGACAGTAGGTCATTCGGTGATGAGACGTTGGGTCACTCAGTGATGGGACTGTGGGTCACTCAGTGATTGGTCAATGGGTCAGTCAGTGATGGGACAGTTTGTCAGTCAGTGATGGGTCAGTGGGTCAGTCAGTGATGGAACAATGGGTGAATCAGTGAAGGGACAGTGGATCACTCAGGAATGGGACAATGGGTCACTCAGTAATGGGACAATGGGTCACTCAGTGATGGGTCTGTGGTTCAGTCAGTGATGGGACAGTGGGTCTCTCAGTGATGGGTCAATGGGTCAGTCAGTAATGGGACACTGGGTCACTCAGTGATGGGTCAGTGGGTCAGTCAGTGATGGGACAATGGGTCACTCAGTGATGGGACAGTGGGTCACTCAGTGAAGGGACAATGGATCACTCAGGAATGGGACAATGGGTCACTCAGTGATGGGACAGTGGGTCACTCAGTGATGGGTCAATGGGTCAGTCATTGATGGGACAGTGGGTCAGTCAGTGATGGGTCAATGCGTCAGTCAGTGATGGGTCAGTGGGTCAGTCAGTGATGGGACAGTGGGTCACTCAGTGATGGGTCTGTGGTTCAGTCAGTGATGGGACAGTGGGTCACTCAGTGATGGGTCAGTGGGTCAGTCAGTGATGGGACAATAGGTCACTCAGTGATGGGACGGTGGGTCAGTCAGTGTTCGGACAGTGGGTCACTCAGTGATGGGACAGTGGGTCACTCAGTGATGGGACAATGGTTCACTCAGTGATGGGACAGTGGGTCACTCAGTGATGGGACAGTGGGTCACTCAGTGAAGGGACAATGGATCACTCAGGAATGGGACAATGGGTCACTCACTGATGGGACAGTGGGTCACTCAGTGATGGGACAGTGGGTCTTTCAGTGATGAGACGTTGGGTCACTCAGTGATGGGTCAATGGGTCAGTCAGTGATGGGACAGTTGGTCAGTCAGTGATGGGACAGTTGGTCAGTCAGTGATGGGTCAGTGGTTCAGTCAGTGTTCGGACAGTGGGTCACTCAGTGATGGGACAGTGGGTCACTCAGTGAAGGGACAGTGGATCACTCAGGAATGGGACAGTGGGTCATTCAGTGATGGGACAGTGGGTCACTCAGTAATGGGACAGTGGGTCACTCAGTGATGGTTCAATGGGTCAGTCAGTGATGGGTCAGTGGTTCAGTCAGTGTTCGGACAGTGGGTCACTCAGTGATGGGACAGTGGGTCACTCAGTGAAGGGACAGTGGATCACTCAGGAATGGGACAGTTGGTCAGTCAGTGATGGGACAGTGGGTCACTCAGTGATGGGTCAGTGGGTCAGTCAGTGATGGGACTGTGGGTCAGTCAGTGATGGGACTGTGGGTCAGTCAGTGATGGGTCAATGGGTCACTCAGTGATGGGTCAGTGGGTCAGTCAGTGATGGGACAATTGGTCACTTAGTGCTTGGATGGTGCGTCACTGAGTGATGGGACGGTGGGTCAGTCAGTGATGGGACAGTGGGACACTCAGTGATGGGACAGTGGGTCACTCAGTGATGGGACAATGGGTCACTCAGTGATGGGATGGTGCGTTACTCAGTGATGGGTCAGTGGGTCAGTCAGTGATGGGACAATTGGTCACTCAGTGATGGGACGGTGCATCACTCAGTGATGGGACAATGGGCCACTCAATGATGGGATGGTGCTTCACTCTGTGATGGGTCAATGGGTCAGTCAGTGATGGGACGTTGGGTCACTCAGTGATGGAACTTTGGGTCACTCAGGGATGGGACAATGGGTCACTCAGTAATGGGATGGTGCGTCACTGAGTGATGGGACAATTGGTCCCTCAGTGATGGGATGGTGCGTCACTCAGTTATGGGTCATTGGATCAGTCAGTGAGGGGACAATGGGTAACTCAGTGATGGGACGGTGCATCACTCAGTGATGGGACAATGGGCCACTCAATGATGGGATGGTGCTTCACTCTGTGATGGGACAATGGGTCAGTCAGTGATGGGACATTGGGTCACTCAGTGATGGGACATTGTTTCAACTCAGTGATGGGACGTTGGGTCACTCAGTGATGGAACTTTGGGTCACTCAGGGATGGGACAATGGGTCACTCAGTAATGGGATGGTGCGTCACTCAGTGATGGGCCAATTGGTCCCTCAGTGATGGGATGGTGCGTCACTCAGTGATGGGTCATTGGGTCAGTCAGTGAGGGGACAATGTGTAACTCAGTGATGGGACGTTGCGTCACTCAGTGATTTGACAATGGATCACTCAGTGATGGGTCAGTGGGTCAGTCAGTGATGGGTCAGTGGGTCAGTCAGTGATGGGACAGTGGGTCGCTCAGTGATGGGACAGTCGGTCAATCAGTGATGGGAATGTGCATCACTGAGTGATGGGACAATGGGTCACTCAGTAATGGTACGTTGGGTCACTCAGTGATGGGACAATGGGTGAATCAGTGATGGGACTTTGGGTCAGTCAGGGATGGGACAGTGGGTCAGTCATTGATGGGACGGTGCGTCACTCTGTAATGGGACAATGGGTCACTCAGTGATGGGACATTCGGTCACTCAGAAATGGGACATTGGGTCACTCAGTGATGGGTCAGTGGTTCAGTCAGTGATGGGACAGTGGGACACTCAGTGATTGGTCAGTGGGTCAGTCAGTGATGGGACAATGGGTCACTAAGTGAAGGGACGGTGGGTCACTCAGTGATGGGACAATGGATCAATCAGTGATGGGCAGTGGGTCCCTCAGTGAGGGGACATTGGGTCACTCAGTGATGGGACAGTTGGTCACTCAGTGATGGGACATTCGGTCCCTCAGTGATGGGACAGTGGGTCACTCAGTGATGGGAAAATGGGTCACTCAGTGATGGGACAGTGGGTCACTCAGTGATGGGACAGTGGGTCAGTCAGGGATGGGTCAGTGGGTCAGTCATTGATGGGAAGGTGCGTCACTCAGTGATGGGACAATGGGTCACTCAGTGATGGGACTTTCGGTCACTCAGTGATGGGGCAGTGGGTCACTCAGTGATGAGTCAGTGGGTCAGTCAGTGATTGCAAAATGGGACACTCAGTGATGGGACGGTGGGTCAGTCAGTGATGGGACAGTGGGTCACTCAGTGATGGGACAGTGGGTCACTCAGTGTTGGGACAGTGGGTCACTCAGGAATGGGACAATGGGTCACTCAGTGATGGGACACTGGGTCACTCAGTGAAGGGACAGTAGGTCATTCGGTGATGAGACGTTGGGTCACTCAGTGATGGGACAGTGGGTCACTCAGTGATTGTTCAATGGGTCAGTCAGTGATGGGACAGTTTGTCAGTCAGTGATGGGTCAGTGGGTCAGTCAGTGATGGAACAATGGGTCACTCAGTGATGGGACAGTGGGTCACTCAGTGATGGGTCAATGGGTCATTCAGTGATGAGACGTTGGGTCACTCAGTGATGGGACAGTGGGTCACTCAGTGATGGGTCAATGGGTCAGTCAGTGATGGGACACTGGGTCACTCAGTGATGGGACAGTGGGTCAGTCAGTGATGGGTCAATGCGTCAGTCAGTGATGGGTCAGTGGGTCAGTCAGTGATGGGACAATGGGTGAATCAGTGATGGGACGTAGGGTAACTCAGTGATGGGACAGTGGGTCACTCAGTAATGGGTCAGTGGGTCAGTCAGTGATGGGACAATGGGTCACTCAGTGATCGGATGGTGCGTCACTCCGTGATGGGATGGTGGTTCAGTCAGTGATGGGACAATAGTTCACTCAGTGATGGGACGGTGGGTCAGTCAGTGATGGGACAGTGGGACACTCAGTAATGGGACAGTGGGTCACTCAGTGAAGGGACAGTGGATCACTCAGGAATGGGACAATGGGTCACTCACTGATGGGACAGTGGGTCACTCAGTGATGGGACAGTAGGTCATTCAGTGATGAGACGTTGGGTCACTCAGTGATGGGACAGTGGGTCACTCAGTGATGGGTCAATGGGTCAGTCAGTGATGGGACACTGGGTCACTCAGTGATGGGACAGTGGGTCACTCAGTGATGGTTCAATGGGTCAGTCAGTGATGGTTCAATGGGTCAGTCAGTGATGGGACAGTTGGTCAGTCAGTGAAGGGACAGTGGGTCACTCAGGGAAGGGACAGTGGGTCACTCAGTGAAGGGACAGTAGGTCATTCAGTGAAGGGACAGTAGGTCATTCGGTGATGAGACGTTGGGTCACTCAGTGATGGGACAGTGGGTCAGTCAGTGATGGGACAGTTGGTCAGTCAGTGATGGGTCAGTGGGTCAGTCAGTGATGGGACAATGGGTCACTCAGTGATTGGATGGTGTGTCATTCAGTGATGGGACGGTGGGTCAGTCAGTGATGGGACAGTGGGTCACTCAGTGATGGGACAGTGGGTCACTCAATGATGGGACAATGGTCACTCAGTGATGGGACAGTGGTTCACTCAGTGATGGGACAGTGGTTCACTCAGTGATGGGACAGTAGGTCATTCAGTGATGAGACGTTGGGTCACTCAGTGATGGGACAGTGGGTCACTCAGTGATGGGTCAATGGGTCAGTCAGTGATGGGACAGTTGATCAGTCAGTGATGGGTCAGTGGGTCAGTCAGTGATGGGACGTTGCGTCTCTCAGTAATGGGACAAGGGCTCTCTCAGTGATGGGTCAGTGGTTCAGTCAGTGATGGGACTGTGGGTCACTCAGAGATGGGTCAGTGGGTCAGTCAGTGATGGGACAATAGGTCACTCAGTGATGGGACGGTGGGTCAGTCAGTGATGGGACTGTGGGACACTCAGTAATGGGACAATGTGTCACTCAGTGATGGGACAGTGGGTCACTCAGTGATGGGACAGTGGGTCAGTCAGTGATGGCACAGTTGGTCAGTCAGTGATGGGACAGTGGGTCACTCAGTGAAGGGACAGTGGATCACTCAGGAATGGGACAATGGGTCACTCAGTGATGGGACAGTGAGTCACTCAGTGATGGGTCAATGGGTCAGTCAGTGATTGGACAGTGGATCAGTCAGTGATGGGTCAATGGGTCAGTCAGTGATGGGTCAGTGGGTCAGTCAGTGATGGGGCAATGGGTGAATCAGTGATGGGACGTTGGGTAACTCAGTGATGGGACAGTGGGTCACTTGGTGATGGGTCAGTGCGTCACTCAGTGATGGGACGGTGGGTCAGTCAGTGATGGGACAGTGGGTCACTCAGTGATGGGACAGTGGGTCACTAAGTGATGGGACAGTGGTTCACTCAGTGATGGGACAGTGGGTCACTCAGTGATGGGACAGTAGGTCATTCAGTGATGAGACGTTGGGTCACTCAGTGATGGGACAGTGGGTCACTCAGTGATGGGTCAATGGGTCAGTCAGTGATGGGACAGTGGGTCACTCAGTGATGGGACAGTGGGTCAGTCAGTGATGGGACAGTGGGTCAGTCAGTGATGGGTGAATGGGTCAGTCAGTGATGGGTCAGTGGGTCAGTCAGTGATGGGACAATGGGTGAATCAGTGATGGGATGTTGGGTAACTCAGTGATGGGACAGTGGGTCACTCAGTGATGGGTCAGTGGGTCAGTCAGTGATGGGACAATGGGTCACTCAGTGATTGGATGGTGCGTCACTCAGTGATGGGACGGTGGGTCAGTCAGTGATGGGACAGTGGGTCACTCAGTGATGGGACAGTGGGTCACTCAATGATGGGACAATGGGTCACTCAGTGATGGGACAGTGGGTCAAACAGTGATGGGACAATGGGTCACTCTGTGACCGGATAGTGGGTCACTCAGTGAAGGGACAGTGGATCACTCAGGAATGGGAGAATGGGTCACAGTGATGGGACGGTGGGTCAGTCAGTGATGGGACAGTGGGTCACTCAGTGATGGGACACTGGGTCACTCAGTGATGGGACAGTAGGTCATTCAGTGATGAGACGTTGGATCACTCAGTGATGGGACAGTGGGTCACTCAGTGATGGGTCAATGGGTCAGTCAGTGATGGGACAGTTGATCAGTCAGTGATGGGTCAGTGGGTCAGTCAGTGATGGGACGGTGCGTCACTCAGTAATGGGACAATGGCTCTCTCAGTGATGGGTCAGTGGTTCAGTCAGTGATGGGACTGTGGGTCACTCAGAGATGGGTCAGTGGGTCAGTCAGTGATGGGACAATAGGTCACTCAGTGATGGGACGGTGGGTCAGTCAGTGATGGGACAGTGGGACACTCAGTAATGGGACAATGGGTCACTCAGTGATGGGACAGTGGGTCACTCAGTGATGGGACAGTGGGTCAGTCAGTGATGGCACATTTGGTCAGTCAGTGATGGGACAGTGGGACACTCAGTGAAGGGACAGTGGATCACTCAGGAATGGGACAATGGATCAATCAGTGATGGGACATTGGGTAACTCAGTGATGGGACAGTGGGTCACTCAGTGATGGGTCAGTGGGTCACTCAGTGATGGGACAGTGTGACACTCAGTGATGGACAGTGGGTCACTCAGTGATGGTTTAAAGGGTCAGTCAGTGATGGGACAGTTGGTCAGTCTGTGATGGGACAGTGGGTCACTCAGTGAAGGGACAGTGGATCACTCAGGAATGGCACAATGGGTCACTCAGTGATGGGACAGTGGGTCACTCAGTGATGGGTCAATGGGTCAGTCAGTGATGGGACAGTGGGTCAGTCAGTGATGGGTCAATGGGTCAGACAGTGATGGGCCAGTGGGTCAGTCAGTGATGGGACAATGGGTGAATCAGTGATGGGATGTTGGGTAACTCAGTGATGGGACAGTGGGTCACTCAGTGATGGGTCAGTGGGTCAGTCAGTGATGGGACAATGGGTCACTCAGTGATTGGATGGTGCGTCACTCAGTGATGGGACGGTGGGTCAGTCAGTGATGGGACAGTGGGTCACTCAGTGATGGGACAGTGGGTCACTCAATGATGGGACAATGGGTCACTCAGTGATGGGACAGTGGGTCAAACAGTGATGGGACAATGGGTCACTCTGTGATCGGATAGTGGGTCACTCAGTGAAGGGACAGTGGATCACTCAGGAATAGGAGAATTGGTCACTCAGTGATGGGACGGTGGGTCAGTCAGTGATGGGACAGTGGGTCACTCAGTGATGGGACACTGGGTCACTCAGTGATGGGACAGTAGGTCATTCAGTGATGAGACGTTGGGTCACTCAGTGATGGGACAGTGGGTCACTCAGTGATGGGTCAATGGGTCAGTCAGTGATGGGACAGTTGATCAGTCAGTGATGGGTCAGTGGGTCAGTCAGTGATGGGACGGTGCGTCACTCAGTAATGGGACAATGGCTCTCTCAGTGATGGGTCAGTGGTTCAGTCAGTGATGGGACTGTGGGTCACTCAGAGATGGGTCAGTGGGTCAGTCAGTGATGGGACAATAGGTCACTCAGTGATGGGACGGTGGGTCAGTCAGTGATGGGACAGTGGGACACTCAGTAATGGGACAATGGGTCACTCAGTGATGGGACAGTGGGTCACTCAGTGATGGGACAGTGGGTCAGTCAGTGATGGCACATTTGGTCAGTCTGTGATGGGACAGTGTGTCACTCAGTGAAGGGACAGTGGATCACTCAGGAATGGGACAATGGATCAATAAGTGATGGGACATTGGGTAACTCAGTGATGGGACAGTGGGTCACTCAGTGATGGGTCAGTGGGTCAGTCAGTGATGGGACAATGGGTCACTCAGTGATTGGATGGTGCGTCACTCAGTGATGGGACGGTGTGTCAGTCAGTGATGGGACAGTGGGTCACTCAGTGATGGGACAGTGGATCACTCAGGAATGGGACAATGGGTCACTCAGTGATGGGACAGTGGGTCACTCAGTGAAGGGACAGTAGGTCATTCGGTGATGAGACGTTGGGTCACTCAGTGATGGGACAGTGGGTCAGTCAGTGATGGGACAGTTGGTCAGTCAGTGATGGGTCAGTGGGTCAGTCAGTGATGGAACAATGGGTGAATCAGTGATGGGACGTTGGGTCTGTCAGGGATGGGGCAGTAGGTCAGTCATTGATGGGACGGTGCATCACTCAGTAATGGGACAATGGGTCACTCAGTGATGGGTCAGTGATGGAACAGTGGGTCACTCAGTGATGGGTCAATGGGTCACTCAGTGATGGGACAGTGGGTCACTCAGTGATGGGTCAATGGGTCAGTCAGTGATGGGACAGTGGGTCAGTCAGTGATGGGTCAATGGGTCAGTGGGTCAGTCAGTGATGGGACAATGGGTGAATCAGTGATGGGACGTTGGGTAACTCAGTGATGGGACAGTGGGTCACTCAGTGATGGGTCAGTGGGTCAGTCAGTGATGGGACAATGGGTCACTCAGTGATTGGATGGTGTGTCATTCAGTGATGGGACGGTGGGTCAGTCAGTGATGGGACAGTGGGTCACTCAGTGATGGGACAGTGGGTCACTCAATGATGGGACAATGGTCACTCAGTGATGGGACTGTGGGTCACTCAGTGATGGGACAGTGGTTCACTCAGTGATGGGACAGTAGGTCATTCAGTGATGAGACGTTGGGTCACTCAGTGATGGGACAGTGGGTCACTCAGTGATGGGTCAATGGGTCAGTCAGTGATGGGACAGTTGATCAGTCAGTGATGGGTCAGTGGGTCAGTCAGTGATGGGACGTTGCGTCTCTCAGTAATGGGACAATGGCTCTCTCAGTGATGGGTCAGTGGTTCAGTCAGTGATGGGACTGTGGGTCACTCAGAGATGGGTCAGTGGGTCAGTCAGTGATGGGACAATAGGTCACTCAGTGATGGGACGGTGGGTCAGTCAGTGATGGGACTGTGGGAAACTCAGTAATGGGACAATGTGTCACTCAGTGATGGGACAGTGGGTCACTCAGTGAAGGGACAGTGGGTCAGTCAGTGATGGCACAGTTGGTCAGTCAGTGATGGGACAGTGGGTCACTCAGTGAAGGGACAGTGGATCACTCAGGAATGGGACAATGGGTCACTCAGTGATGGGACAGTGAGTCACTCAGTGATGGGTCAATGGGTCAGTCAGTGATGGGACAGTGGATCAGTCAGTGATGGGTCAATGGGTCAGTCAGTGATGGGTCAGTGGGTCAGTCAGTGATGGGGCACTGGGTGAATCAGTGATGGGACGTTGGGTAACTCAGTGATGGGACAGTGGGTTACTTGGTGATGGGTCAGTGCGTCACTCAGTGATGGGACGGTGGGTCAGTCAGTGATGGGACAGTGGGTCACTCAGTGATGGGACAGTGGGTCACTCAGTGATGGGACATTGGTTCACTCAGTGATGGGACAGTGGGTCACTCAGTGATGGGACAGTAGGTCATTCAGTGATGAGACGTTGGGTCACTCAGTGATGGGACAGTGGGTCACTCAGTGATGGGTCAATGGGTCAGTCAGTGATGGGACAGTTGATCAGTCAGTGATGGGTCAGTGGGTCAGTCAGTGATGGGACGGTGCGTCACTCAGTAATGGGACAATGGCTCTCTCAGTGATGGGTCAGTGGTTCAGTCAGTGATGGGACTGTGGGTCACTCAGAGATGGGTCAGTGGGTCAGTCAGTGATGGGACAATAGGTCACTCAGTGATGGGACGGTGGGTCAGTCAGTGATGGGACAGTGGGACACTCAGTAATGGGACAATGGGTCACTCAGTGATGGGACAGTGGGTCACTCAGTGATGGGACAGTGGGTCAGTCAGTGATGGCACATTTGGTCAGTCTGTGATGGGACAGTGTGTCACTCAGTGAAGGGACAGTGGATCACTCAGGAATGGGACAATGGATCAATAAGTGATGGGACATTGGGTAACTCAGTGATGGGACAGTGGGTCACTCAGTGATGGGTCAGTGGGTCAGTCAGTGATGGGACAATGGGTCACTCAGTGATTGGATGGTGCGTCACTCAGTGATGGGACGGTGGGTCAGTCAGTGATGGGACAGTGGGTCACTCAGTGATGGGACAGTGGATCACTCAGGAATGGGACAATGGGTCACTCAGTGATGGGACAGTGGGTCACTCAGTGAAGGGACAGTAGGTCATTCGGTGATGAGACGTTGGGTCACTCAGTGATGGGACAGTGGGTCTGTCAGTGATGGGACAGCTGGTCAGTCAGTGATGGGTCAGTGGGTCAGTCAGTGATGGAACAATGGGTGAATCAGTGATGGGACGTTGGGTCTGTCAGGGATGGGGCAGTAGGTCAGTCATTGATGGGACGGTGCATCACTCAGTAATGGGACAATGGGTCACTCAGTGATGGGTCAGTGATGGAACAGTGGGTCACTCAGTGATGGGTCAATGGGTCACTCAGTGATGGGACAGTGGGTCACTCAGTGATGGGTCAATGGGTCAGTCAGTGATGGGACAGTGGGTCAGTCAGTGATGGGTCAATGGGTCAGTGGGTCAGTCAGTGATGGGACAATGGGTGAATCAGTGATGGGACGTTGGGTAACTCAGTGATGGGACAGTGGGTCACTCAGTGATGGGTCAGTGGGTCAGTCAGTGATGGGACAATGGGTCACTCAGTGATTGGATGGTGTGTCATTCAGTGATGGGACGGTGGGTCAGTCAGTGATGGGACAGTGGGTCACTCAGTGATGGGACAGTGGGTCACTCAATGATGGGACAATGGTCACTCAGTGATGGGACAGTGGTTCACTCAGTGATGGGACAGTGGTTCACTCAGTGATGGGACAGTAGGTCATTCAGTGATGAGACGTTGGGTCACTCAGTGATGGGACAGTGGGTCACTCAGTGATGGGTCAATGGGTCAGTCAGTGATGGGACAGTTGATCAGTCAGTGATGGGTCAGTGGGTCAGTCAGTGATGGGACGTTGCGTCTCTCAGTAATGGGACAATGGCTCTCTCAGTGATGGGTCAGTGGTTCAGTCAGTGATGGGACTGTGGGTCACTCAGAGATGGGTCAGTGGGTCAGTCAGTGATGGGACAATAGGTCACTCAGTGATGGGACGGTGGGTCAGTCAGTGATGGGACTGTGGGAAACTCAGTAATGGGACAATGTGTCACTCAGTGATGGGACAGTGGGTCAGTCAGTGATGGCACAGTTGGTCAGTCAGTGATGGGACAGTGGGTCACTCAGTGAAGGGACAGTGGATCACTCAGGAATGGGACAATGGGTCACTCAGTGATGGGACAGTGAGTCACTCAGTGATGGGTCAATGGGTCAGTCAGTGATGGGACAGTGGATCAGTCAGTGATGGGTCAATGGGTCAGTCAGTGATGGGTCAGTGGGTCAGTCAGTGATGGGGCACTGGGTGAATCAGTGATGGGACGTTGGGTAACTCAGTGATGGGACAGTGGGTCACTTGGTGATGGGTCAGTGCGTCACTCAGTGATGGGACGGTGGGTCAGTCAGTGATGGGACAGTGGGTCACTCAGTGATGGGACAGTGGGTCACTCAGTGATGGGACAGTGGTTCACTCAGTGATGGGACAGTGGGTCACTCAGTGATGGGACAGTAGGTCATTCAGTGATGAGACGTTGGGTCACTCAGTGATGGGACAGTGGGTCACAAAGTGATGGGTCAATGGGTCAGTCAGTGATGGGACAGTTGATCAGTCAGTGATGGGTCAGTGGGTCAGTCAGTGATGGGACGGTGCGTCTCTCAGTAATGGGACAATGGCACTCTCAGTGATGGGTCAGTGGTTCAGTCAGTGATGGGTCTGTGGGTCACTCAGAGATGGGTCAGTGGGTCAGTCAGTGATGGGACAATAGGTCACTCAGTGATGGGACGGTGGGTCAGTCAGTGATGGGACTGTGGGACACTCAGTAATGGGACAATGGGTCACTCAGTGATGGGACAGTGCGTCACTCAGTGATGGGACAGTGGGTCAGTCAGTGATGGGACAGTGGGTCAGTCAGTGATGGGTGAATGGGTCAGTCAGTGATGGGTCAGTGGGTCAGTCAGTGATGGGACAATGGGTGAATCAGTGATGGGATGTTGGGTAACTCAGTGATGGGACAGTGGGTCACTCAGTGATGGGTCAGTGGGTCAGTCAGTGATGGGACAATGGGTCACTCAGTGATTGGATGGTGCGTCACTCAGTGATGGGACACTGGGTCACTCAGTGATGGGACAGTAGGTCATTCAGTGATGAGACGTTGGGTCACTCAGTGATGGGACAGTGGGTCACTCAGTGATGGGTCAATGGGTCAGTCAGTGATGGGACAGTTGATCAGTCAGTGATGGGTCAGTGGGTCAGTCAGTGATGGGACGGTGCGTCACTCAGTAATGGGACAATGGCTCTCTCAGTGATGGGTCAGTGGTTCAGTCAGTGATGGGACTGTGGGTCACTCAGAGATGGGTCAGTGGGTCAGTCAGTGATGGGACAATAGGTCACTCAGTGATGGGACAGTGGGTCAGTCAGTGATGGCACATTTGGTCAGTCAGTGATGGGACAGTGTGTCACTCAGTGAAGGGACAGTGGATCACTCAGGAATGGGACAATGGATCAATAAGTGATGGGACATTGGGTAACTCAGTGATGGGACAGTGGGTCACTCAGTGATGGGTCAGTGGGTCAGTCAGTGATGGGACAATGGGTCACTCAGTGATTGGATGGTGCGTCACTCAGTGATGGGACGGTGGGTCAGTCAGTGATGGGACAGTGGGTCACTCAGTGATGGGACAGTGGGTCACTCAGTGATTGGACAGTGGGTCAAACAGTGATGGGACAGTGGGTCAGTCAGAGATGGGTCAGTGGGTCAGTCATTGATGGGATGGTGCGTCACTCAGTGATGGGACAATGGGTCACTCTGTGATGGGTCAGTGGGTCAGTCAGTGATGGGACAATGGGTCACTCAGTGATTGGATGGTGCGTCACTCAGTGATGGGACGGTGGTTCAGTCAGTGATGGTACAGTGGGTCACTCAGTGATGGGACAGTGGGTCACTCAGTGATGGGACAATGGGTCAATCAGTGATGGGACTGTGGGTTACTCAGTGATGGGACAGTGGGTCAGTCAGGGATGGGTCAGTGGGTCAGTCATTGATGGGACGGTACGTCACTCAGTGATGGGACGTTCGGTCACTCAGTGATGGGACAGTGGGTCACTCAGTGATGGGTCAGTGGGTCAGTCAATGATGGGACAGTGGGTCACTCAGTGATGGGTCAGTGGGTCAGTCAGTGATGGGACAATTGGTCACAGGGATGGGATGGTCGGTCAGTCAGTGATGGGACAGTGGTTCACTCAGTGATGGGACAGTGGGACACTCAGTGATGGGTCACTGGGTCAGTCAGTGATGGACAATGGGTCACTCAGTGATGGGACGGTGGGTCAGCCAGTGATGGGACAATGTGTCACTCAATGATGGGATAGTGGGTCGCTCAGTGATGGGACAGTGGGTCACTCAGTGATGGGTCAGTGGGTCAGTCATTGGTGGGACGGTGCGTCACTCAATGATGGGACAATGGGTCACTCAGTGATGGGATGTTCGGTCACTCAGAAATGGGACAGTTGGTGACTCAGTGATGGGTCAGTGGGTCTGTCAGTGATGGGACAATGGGTCACTCAGTGATGGGACGGTGGGTCAGTCAGTGATGGGACAGTGGGTCACTCAGTGATGGGACGTTCGGTCACTCAGTAATGGGACAGTGGGTCACTCAGTGATGGGTCAGTGGTTCAGTCAGTGATAGGACAGTGGGTCACTCAGTGATGAGACGGTGGGTCAGTCCGTGATGGGACATTGGGTCACTCAGTGATGGGACAATGGGTCACTCAGTGATGGGACAGTGGGTCACTCAGAGATGGGACAGTGGGTCAGTCAGGGATGGGTCAGTGGGTCAGTCATTGATGGGAAGGTGCGTCACACAGTGATGGGACAATGGGTCACTCAGTGATGGAACGTTCAGTCACTCAGTGATGGGACAGTGGGTCACTCAGTGATGGGTCAGTGGGTCAGTCAGTGATTGGAAAATGGGTCACTCAGTGATGGGACGGTGGGTCAGTCAGTGACGGGACAGTGGGTCACTCAGTGATGGGACAATGGGTCACTCTGTGATCGGATAGTGGGTCACTCAGTGAAGGGACAGTGGATCACTCAGGAATGGGACAATGGGTCACTCAGTGATGGGACAGTGGGTCACTCAGTGATGGGACAGTAGGTCATTCAGTGATGAGACGTTGGGTCACTCAGTGATGGGACAGTGGGTGACTAGTGATGGGTCAATAGGTCAGTCAGTGATGGGACAGTTGGTCAGTCAGTGATGGGTCAGTGGGTCAGTCAGTGATGGGACAATGAGTGAATCAGTGATGGGACGTTGGGTCGGTCAGGGATGGGACAGTGGGTCAGTCATTGATGGGACGGTGCGTCACTCTGTTATGGGTCAATGGGTCACTCAGTGATGGGACATTCGATCACTCAGAAATGGGACATTGGGTCACTCAGTGATGGGTCAGTGGTTCAGTCAGTGATGGGACAGTGGGTCACTCAGTGATGGGTCAGTGGGTCAGTCAGTGATGGGACAATGGGTCACTCAGTGAAGGGACGGTGGGTAACTCAGTGATGGGACAATGGGTCACTCAGTGATGGGACTGTGGGTCACTCAATGATGGGACAATGGATCAATCAGTGATGGGACAGTGGTTCCCTCAGTGAGGGGACATTGGGTCACTTAGTGATGGGACAGTTGGTCACTCAGTGATGGGACATTCGGTCCCTCAGTGATGAGACAGTGGGTCACTCAGTGATGGGAAAATGTGTCACTCAGTGATGGGACAGTGGGTCACTCAGTGATGGGACAGTGGGTCAGTCAGTGATGGGTCAGTGGGTCAGTCTTTGATGGGATGGTGCATCACTCAGTGATGGGACAATGGGTCACTCAGTGATGGGACAGTGGGTCACTCACTGATGGGTCAGTGGGTCAAACAGTGATGGGACAGTGGGTCAGTCAGAGATGGGTCAGTGGGTCAGTCAGGGATGGGTCAGTGGGTCAGTCATTGATGGGATGGTGCATCACTCAGTGATGGGACAATGGGTCACTCAGTGATGGGTCAGTGGGTCACTCAGTGATGGGACAATGGGTCAATCAGTGATGGGACTGTGGGTTACTCAGTGATGGGATAGTGGTTCAGTCAGGGATGGGTCAGTGGGTCAGTCATTGATGGGACGGTACGTCACTCAGTGATGGGACAATGGGTCACTCAGTGATGGGACGTTCGGTCACTCAGTAATGGGACAGTGGGTCACTCAGTGATAGGTCAGTGGGTCAGTCAATGATGGCACAGTGGGTCACTCAGTGATGGGTCAGTGGGTCAGTCAGTGATTGGACAATTGGTCACAGGGATGGGATGGTCGGTCAGTCAGTGATGGGACAGTGGTTCACTCAGTGATGGGACAGTGGGACACTCATTGATGGGTCACTGGGTCAGTCAGTGATGGACAATGGGTCACTCAGTGATGGGACAATGTGTCACTCAGTGATGGGATAGTGAGTCACTCAGTGATGGGACAGTTGGTGACTCAGTGATGGGACAATGGGTCACTCAGTGATGGGACGGTGGGTCAGTCAGTGATGGGACAGTGGGTCACTCAGTGATGGGACGTTCGGTCACTCAGTAATGGGACAGTGGGTCACTCAGTGATGGGTCAGTGGTTCAGTCAGTGATAGGACAGTGGGTCACTCAGTGATGAGACGGTGGGTCAGTCCGTGATGGGACAGTGGGTCACTCAGTGATGGGACAATGGGTCACTCAGTGATGGGACGTTCGGTCACTCAGTAATGGGACAGTGGGTCACTCAGTGATGGGTCAGTGGTTCAGTCAGTGATAGGACAGTGGGTCACTCAGTGATGAGACGGTGGGTCAGTCCGTGATGGGACAGTGGGTCACTCAGTGATGGGACAATGGGTCACGCAGTGATGGGACAGTGGGTCACTCAGAGATGGGACAGTGGGTCAGTCAGGGATGGGTCAGTGGGTCAGTCATTGATGGGAAGGTGCGTCACTCAGTGATGGGACAATGGGTCACTCAGTGATGTAACGTTCAGTCACTCAGTGATGGGACAGTGGGTCACACAGTGATGGGTCAGTGGGTCAGTCAGTGATTGGAAAAAGGGTCACTCAGTGATGGGACGGTGGGTCAGTCAGTGACGGGACAGTGCGTCACTCAGTGATGGGACAGTGGGTCACTCAGTGATGGGACAATGGGTCACTCAGTGATGGGACAGTGGGTCACTAGTGATGGGTCAATGGGTCAGTCAGTGATGGGACAGTTGGTCAGTCAGTGATGGGTCAGTGGGTCAGTCAGTGATGGGACAATGGGTGAATCAGTGATGGGACGTTGGGTCGGTCAGGGATGGGACAGTGGGTCAGTCATTGATGGGACGGTGCGTCACTCTGTTATGGGTCAATGGGTCACTCAGTGATGGGACATTCGGTCACTCAGAAATGGGACATTGGGTCACTCAGTGATGGGTCAGTTGTTCAGTCAGTGATGGGACAGTGGGTCACTCAGTGCTGGGTCAGTGGGTCAGTCAGTGATGGGACAATGGGTCACTCAGTGAAGGGACGGTGGGTAACTCAGTGATGGGTCAATGGGTCACTCAGTGATGGGACTGTGGGTCACTCAGTGATGGGACAATGGATCAATCAGTGATGGGAAAATGTGTCACTCAGTGATGGGACAGTGGGTCACTCAGTGATGGGACAGTGGGTCAGTCAGTGATGGGTCAGTGTGTCAGTCTTTGATGGGAAGGTGCGTCACTCAGTGATCGGACAATGGGTCACTCAGTGATGGGACTTTCGGTCACTCAGTGATGGGACAGTGGGTCACTCAGTGATGTGTCAGTGGGTCAGTCAGTGATGGGACAGTGGATCACTCAGGAATGGGACAATGGGTCACTCAGTGATGGGACAGTGGGTCACTCAGTGAAGGGACAGTAGGTCATTCGGTGATGAGACGTTGGGTCACTCAGTGATGGGACAGTGGGTCACTCAGTGATGGGGCAATGGGTCAGTCAGTGATGGGACAGTTGGTCAGTCAGTGATGGGTCAGTGGGTCAGTCAGTGATGGAACAATGGGTGAATCAGTGATGGGACGTTGGGTCTGTCAGGGATGGGGCAGTAGGTCAGTCATTGATGGGACGGTGCATCACTCAGTAATGGGACAATGGGTCACTCAGTGATGGGTCAGTGATGGAACAGTGGGTCACTCAGTGATGGGTCAGTGGGTCAGTCAGTGATGGGACAATAGGTCACTCAGTGATGGGACGGTGGGTCAGTCAGTGATGGGACAGTGGGACACTCAGTGATGGGACAATGGGTCACTCAGTGATGGGACAGTGGGTCACTCAGTGATGGGACAGTGGATCACTCAGGAATGGGACAATGGGTCACTCAGTGATGGGACAGTGGGTCAAACAGTGATGGGACAATGGGTCACTCTGTGATCGGATAGTGGGTCACTCAGTGAAGGGACAGTGGATCACTCAGGAATGGGAGAATGGGTCACTCAGTGATGGGACGGTGGGTCAGTCAGTGATGGGACAGTGGGTCACTCAGTGATGGGACACTGGGTCACTCAGTGATGGGACAGTAGGTCATTCAGTGATGAGACGTTGGGTCACTCAGTGATGGGACAGTGGGTCACTCAGTGATGGGGCAATGGGTCAGTCAGTGATGGGACAGTTGATCAGTCAGTGATGGGTCAGTGGGTCAGTCAGTGATGGGACGGTGCGTCACTCAGTAATGGGACAATGGCTCTCTCAGTGATGGGTCAGTGGTTCAGTCAGTGATGGGACGGTGCATCACTCAGTAATGGGACAATGGGTCACTCAGTGATGGGTCAGTGATGGAACAGTGGGTCACTCAGTGATGGGTCAGTGGGTCAGTCAGTGATGGGACAATAGGTCACTCAGTGATGGGACGGTGGGTCAGTCAGTGATGGGACAGTGGGACACTCAGTGATGGGACAATGGGTCACTCAGTGATGGGACAGTGGGTCACTCAGTGATGGGACAGTGGATCACTCAGGAATGGGACAATGGGTCACTCAGTGATGGGACAGTGGGTCAAACAGTGATGGGACAATGGGTCACTCTGTGATCGGATAGTGGGTCACTCAGTGAAGGGACAGTGGATCACTCAGGAATGGGAGAATGTGTCACTCAGTGATGGGACGGTGGGTCAGTCAGTGATGGGACAGTGGGTCACTCAGTGATGGGACACTGGGTCACTCAGTGATGGGACAGTAGGTCATTCAGTGATGAGACGTTGGGTCACTCAGTGATGGGACAGTGGGTCACTCAGTGATGGGTCAATGGGTCAGTCAGTGATGGGACAGTTGATCAGTCAGTGATGGGTCAGTGGGTCAGTCAGTGATGGGACGGTGCGTCACTCAGTAATGGGACAATGGCTCTCTCAGTGATGGGTCAGTGGTTCAGTCAGTGATGGGACTGTGGGTCACTCAGAGATGGGTCAGAGGGTCAGTCAGTGATGGGACAATAGGTCACTCAGTGATGGGACGGTGGGTCAGTCAGTGATGGGACAGTGGGACACTCAGTAATGGGACAATGGGTCACTCAGTGATGGGACAGTGGGTCACTCAGTGATGGGACAGTGGGTCAGTCAGTGATGGCACATTTGGTCAGTCAGTGATGGGACAGTGTGTCACTCAGTGAAGGGACAGTGGATCACTCAGGAATGGGACAATGGATCAATAAGTGATGGGACATTGGGTAACTCAGTGATGGGACAGTGGGTCACTCAGTGATGGGTCAGTGGGTCAGTCAGTGATGGGACAGTTGATCAGTCAGTGATGGGTCAGTGGGTCAGTCAGTGATGGGACGGTGCGTCACTCAGTAATGGGACAATGGCTCTCTCAGTGATGGGTCAGTGGTTCAGTCAGTGATGGGACTGTGGGTCACTCAGAGATGGGTCAGAGGGTCAGTCAGTGATGGGACAATAGGTCACTCAGTGATGGGACGGTGGGTCAGTCAGTGATGGGACAGTGGGACACTCAGTAATGGGACAATGGGTCACTCAGTGATGGGACAGTGGGTCACTCAGTGATGGGACAGTGGGTCAGTCAGTGATGGCACATTTGGTCAGTCAGTGATGGGACAGTGTGTCACTCAGTGAAGGGACAGTGGATCACTCAGGAATGGGACAATGGATCAATAAGTGATGGGACATTGGGTAACTCAGTGATGGGACAGTGGGTCACTCAGTGATGGGTCAGTGGGTCAGTCAGTGATGGGACAATGGGTCACTCAGTGATTGGATGGTGCGTCACTCAGTGATGGGACGGTGGGTCAGTCAGTGATGGGACAGTGGGTCACTCAGTGATGGGACAGTGGATCACTCAGGAATGGGACAATGGGTCACTCAGTGATGGGACAGTGGGTCACTCAGTGAAGGGACAGTAGGTCATTCGGTGATGAGACGTTGGGTCACTCAGTGATGGGACAGTGGGTCAGTCAGTGATGGGACAGTTGGTCAGTCAGTGATGGGTCAGTGGGTCAGTCAGTGATGGAACAATGGGTGAATCAGTGATGGGACGTTGGGTCTGTCAGGGATGGGGCAGTAGGTCAGTCATTGATGGGACGGTGCATCACTCAGTAATGGGACAATGGGTCACTCAGTGATGGGTCAGTGATGGAACAGTGGGTCACTCAGTGATGGGTCAATGGGTCACTCAGTGATGGGACAGTGGGTCACTCAGTGATGGGTCAAGGGGTCAGTCAGTGATGTGTCAATGGGTCAGTCAGTGATGGGTCAGTGGGTCAGTCAGTGATGGGACAATGGGTGAATCAGTGATGGGACGTTGGGTAGCTCAGTGATGGGACAGTGGGTCACTCAGTGATGGGTCAGTGGGTCAGTCAGTGATGGGACAATGGGTCACTCAGTGATTGGATGGTGTGTCATTCAGTGATGGGACGGTGGGTCAGTCAGTGATGGGACAGTGGGTCACTCAGTGATGGGACAGTGGGTCACTCAGTGATGGGTCAAGGGGTCAGTCAGTGATGGGTCAATGGGTCAGTCAGTGATGGGTCAGTGGGTCAGTCAGTGATGGGACAATGGGTGAATCAGTGATGGGACGTTGGGTAACTCAGTGATGGGACAGTGGGTCACTCAGTGATGGGTCAGTGGGTCAGTCAGTGATGGGACAATGGGTCACTCAGTGATTGGATGGTGTGTCATTCAGTGATGGGACGGTGGGTCAGTCAGTGATGGGACAATGGTCACTCAGTGATGGGACAGTGGTTCACTCAGTGATGGGACAGTGGTTCACTCAGTGATGGGACAGTAGGTCATTCAGTGATGAGACGTTGGGTCACTCAGTGATGGGACAGTGGGTCACTCAGTGATGGGTCAATGGGTCAGTCAGTGATGGGACAGTTGATCAGTCAGTGATGGGTCAGTGGGTCAGTCAGTGATGGGACGTTGCGTCTCTCAGTAATGGGACAATGGCTCTCTCAGTGATGGGTCAGTGGTTCAGTCAGTGATGGGACTGTGGGTCACTCAGTGATGGGTCAGTGGGTCAGTCAGTGATGGGACAATAGGTCACTCAGTGATGGGACGGTGGGTCAGTCAGTGATGGGACTGTGGGACACTCAGTAATGGGACAATGTGTCACTCAGTGATGGGACAGTGGGTCACTCAGTGATGGGACAGTGGGTCAGTCAGTGATGGCACAGTTGGTCAGTCAGTGATGGGACAGTGGGTCACTCAGTGAAGGGACAGTGGATCACTCAGGAATGGGACAATGGGTCACTCAGTGATGGGACAGTGAGTCACTCAGTGAAGGGTCAATGGGTCAGTCAGTGATGGGACAGTGGATCAGTCAGTGATGGGTCAATGGGTCAGTCAGTGATGGGTCAGTGGGTCAGTCAGTGATGGGGCAATGTGTGAATCAGTGATGGGACGTTGGGTAACTCAGTGATGGGACAGTGGGTCACTTGGTGATGGGTCAGTGCGTCACTCAGTGATGGGACGGTGGGTCAGTCAGTGATGGGACAGTGGGTCACTCAGTGATGGGACAGTGGGTCACTCAGTGATGGGACAGTGGTTCACTCAGTGATGGGACAGTGGGTCACTCAGTGATGGGACAGTAGGTCGTTCAGTGATGAGACGTTGGGTCACTCAGTGATGGGACAGTGGGTCACTCAGTGATGGGTCAATGGGTCAGTCAGTGATGGGACAGTTGATCAGTCAGTGATGGGTCAGTGGGTCAGTCAGTGATGGGACGGTGCGTCTCTCAGTCATGGGACAATGGCACTCTCAGTGATGGGTCAGTGGTTCAGTCAGTGATGGGACAATGGGTCACTCAGTGATTGGATGGTGCGTCACTCAGTGATGGGACGGTGGTTCAGTCAGTGATGGTACAGTGGGTCACTCAGTGATGGGACAGTGGGTCACTCAGTGATGGGACAATGGGTCAATCAGTGATGGGACTGTGGGTTACTCAGTGATGGGACAGTGGGTCAGTCAGGGATGGGTCAGTGGGTCAGTCATTGATGGGACGGTACGTCACTCAGTGATGGGACGTTCGGTCACTCAGTGATGGGACAGTGGGTCACTCAGTGATGGGTCAGTGGGTCAGTCAATGATGGGACAGTGGGTCACTCAGTGATGGGTCAGTGGGTCAGTCAGTGATGGGACAATTGGTCACAGGGATGGGATGGTCGGTCAGTCAGTGATGGGACAGTGGTTCACTCAGTGATGGGACAGTGGGACACTCAGTGATGGGTCACTGGGTCAGTCAGTGATGGACAATGGGTCACTCAGTGATGGGACGGTGGGTCAGCCAGTGATGGGACAATGTGTCACTCAATGATGGGATAGTGGGTCGCTCAGTGATGGGACAGTGGGTCACTCAGTGATGGGTCAGTGGGTCAGTCATTGGTGGGACGGTGCGTCACTCAATGATGGGACAATGGGTCACTCAGTGATGGGATGTTCGGTCACTCAGAAATGGGACAGTTGGTGACTCAGTGATGGGTCAGTGGGTCTGTCAGTGATGGGACAATGGGTCACTCAGTGATGGGACGGTGGGTCAGTCAGTGATGGGACAGTGGGTCACTCAGTGATGGGACGTTCGGTCACTCAGTAATGGGACAGTGGGTCACTCAGTGATGGGTCAGTGGTTCAGTCAGTGATAGGACAGTGGGTCACTCAGTGATGAGACGGTGGGTCAGTCCGTGATGGGACATTGGGTCACTCAGTGATGGGACAATGGGTCACTCAGTGATGGGACAGTGGGTCACTCAGAGATGGGACAGTGGGTCAGTCAGGGATGGGTCAGTGGGTCAGTCATTGATGGGAAGGTGCGTCACACAGTGATGGGACAATGGGTCACTCAGTGATGGAACGTTCAGTCACTCAGTGATGGGACAGTGGGTCACTCAGTGATGGGTCAGTGGGTCAGTCAGTGATTGGAAAATGGGTCACTCAGTGATGGGACGGTGGGTCAGTCAGTGACGGGACAGTGGGTCACTCAGTGATGGGACAATGGGTCACTCTGTGATCGGATAGTGGGTCACTCAGTGAAGGGACAGTGGATCACTCAGGAATGGGACAATGGGTCACTCAGTGATGGGACAGTGGGTCACTCAGTGATGGGACAGTAGGTCATTCAGTGATGAGACGTTGGGTCACTCAGTGATGGGACAGTGGGTGACTAGTGATGGGTCAATGGGTCAGTCAGTGATGGGACAGTTGGTCAGTCAGTGATGGGTCAGTGGGTCAGTCAGTGATGGGACAATGAGTGAATCAGTGATGGGACGTTGGGTCAGTCAGTGATGGGACGGTGCGTCACTCTGTTATGGGTCAATGGGTCACTCAGTGATGGGACATTCGATCACTCAGAAATGGGACATTGGGTCACTCAGTGATGGGTCAGTGGTTCAGTCAGTGATGGGACAGTGGGTCACTCAGTGATGGGTCAGTGGGTCAGTCAGTGATGGGACAATGGGTCACTCAGTGAAGGGACGGTGGGTAACTCAGTGATGGGACAATGGGTCACTCAGTGATGGGACTGTGGGTCACTCAATGATGGGACAATGGATCAATCAGTGATGGGACAGTGGTTCCCTCAGTGAGGGGACATTGGGTCACTTAGTGATGGGACAGTTGGTCACTCAGTGATGGGACATTCGGTCCCTCAGTGATGAGACAGTGGGTCACTCAGTGATGGGAAAATGTGTCACTCAGTGATGGGACAGTGGGTCACTCAGTGATGGGACAGTGGGTCACTCAGTGATGGGACAGTGGGTCAGTCAGTGATGGGTCAGTGGGTCAGTCTTTGATGGGATGGTGCATCACTCAGTGATGGGACAATGGGTCACTCAGTGATGGGACAGTGGGTCACTCACTGATGGGTCAGTGGGTCAAACAGTGATGGGACAGTGGGTCAGTCAGAGATGGGTCAGTGGGTCAGTCAGGGATGGGTCAGTGGGTCAGTCATTGATGGGATGGTGCATCACTCAGTGATGGGACAATGGGTCACTCAGTGATGGGTCAGTGGGTCACTCAGTGATGGGACAATGGGTCAATCAGTGATGGGACTGTGGGTTACTCAGTGATGGGATAGTGGGTCAGTCAGGGATGGGTCAGTGGGTCAGTCATTGATGGGACGGTACGTCACTCAGTGATGGGACAATGGGTCACTCAGTGATGGGACGTTCGGTCACTCAGTAATGGGACAGTGGGTCACTCAGTGATGGGTCAGTGGGTCAGTCAATGATGGCACAGTGGGTCACTCAGTGATGGGTCAGTGGGTCAGTCAGTGATTGGACAATTGGTCACAGGGATGGGATGGTCGGTCAGTCAGTGATGGGACAGTGGTTCACTCAGTGATGGGACAGTGGGACACTCATTGATGGGTCACTGGGTCAGTCAGTGATGGACAATGGGTCACTCAGTGATGGGACAATGTGTCACTCAGTGATGGGATAGTGAGTCACTCAGTGATGGGACAGTTGGTGACTCAGTGATGGGACAATGGGTCACTCAGTGATGGGACGGTGGGTCAGTCAGTGATGGGACAGTGGGTCACTCAGTGATGGGACGTTCGGTCACTCAGTAATGGGACAGTGGGTCACTCAGTGATGGGTCAGTGGTTCAGTCAGTGATAGGACAGTGGGTCACTCAGTGATGAGACGGTGGGTCAGTCCGTGATGGGACAGTGGGTCACTCAGTGATGGGACAATGGGTCACTCAGTGATGGGACGTTCGGTCACTCAGTAATGGGACAGTGGGTCACTCAGTGATGGGTCAGTGGTTCAGTCAGTGATAGGACAGTGGGTCACTCAGTGATGAGACGGTGGGTCAGTCCGTGATGGGACAGTGGGTCACTCAGTGATGGGACAATGGGTCACGCAGTGATGGGACAGTGGGTCACTCAGAGATGGGACAGTGGGTCAGTCAGGGATGGGTCAGTGGGTCAGTCATTGATGGGAAGGTGCGTCACTCAGTGATGGGACAATGGGTCACTCAGTGATGTAACGTTCAGTCACTCAGTGATGGGACAGTGGGTCACACAGTGATGGGTCTGTGGGTCAGTCAGTGATTGGAAAAAGGGTCACTCAGTGATGGGACGGTGGGTCAGTCAGTGACGGGACAGTGCGTCACTCAGTGATGGGACAGTGGGTCACTCAGTGATGGGACAATGGGTCACTCAGTGATGGGACAGTGGGTCACTCAGTGATGGGACAGTAGGTCATTCAGTGATGAGACGTTGGGTCACTCAGTGATGGGACAGTGGGTCACTAGTGATGGGTCAATGGGTCAGTCAGTGATGGGACAGTTGGTCAGTCAGTGATGGGTCAGTGGGTCAGTCAGTGATGGGACAATGGGTGAATCAGTGATGGGACGTTGGGTCGGTCAGGGATGGGACAGTGGGTCAGTCATTGATGGGACGGTGCGTCACTCTGTTATGGGTCAATGGGTCACTCAGTGATGGGACATTCGGTCACTCAGAAATGGGACATTGGGTCACTCAGTGATGGGTCAGTTGTTCAGTCAGTGATGGGACAGTGGGTCACTCAGTGCTGGGTCAGTGGGTCAGTCAGTGATGGGACAATGGGTCACTCAGTGAAGGGACGGTGGGTAACTCAGTGATGGGTCAATGGGTCACTCAGTGATGGGACTGTGGGTCACTCAGTGATGGGACAATGGATCAATCAGTGATGGGACAGTGGGTCCCTCAGTGAGGTGACATTGGGTCACTTAGTGATGGGACAGTGGGTCACTCAGTGATGGGAATATGTGTCACTCAGTGATGGGACAGTGGGTCACTCAGTGATGGGACAGTGGGTCAGTCAGTGATGGGTCAGTGTGTCAGTCTTTGATGGGAAGGTGCGTCACTCAGTGATGGGACAATGGGTCACTCAGTGATGGGACTTTCGGTCACTCAGTGATGGGACAGTGGGTCACTCAGTGATGTGTCAGTGGGTCAGTCAGTGATGGGACAGTGGATCACTCAGGAATGGGACAATGGGTCACTCAGTGATGGGACAGTGGGTCACTCAGTGAAGGGACAGTAGGTCATTCGGTGATGAGACGTTGGGTCACTCAGTGATGGGACAGTGGGTCACTCAGTGATGGGGCAATGGGTCAGTCAGTGATGGGACAGTTGGTCAGTCAGTGATGGGTCAGTGGGTCAGTCAGTGATGGAACAATGGGTGAATCAGTGATGGGACGTTGGGTCTGTCAGGGATGGGGCAGTAGGTCAGTCATTGATGGGACGGTGCATCACTCAGTAATGGGACAATGGGTCACTCAGTGATGGGTCAGTGATGGAACAGTGGGTCACTCAGTGATGGGTCAGTGGGTCAGTCAGTGATGGGACAATAGGTCACTCAGTGATGGGACGGTGGGTCAGTCAGTGATGGGACAGTGGGACACTCAGTGATGGGACAATGGGTCACTCAGTGATGGGACAGTGGGTCACTCAGTGATGGGACAGTGGATCACTCAGGAATGGGACAATGGGTCACTCAGTGATTGGACAGTGGGTCAAACAGTGATGGGACAATGGGTCACTCTGTGATCGGATAGTGGGTCACTCAGTGAAGGGACAGTGGATCACTCAGGAATGGGAGAATGGGTCACTCAGTGATGGGACGGTGGGTCAGTCAGTGATGGGACAGTGGGTCACTCAGTGATGGGACACTGGGTCACTCAGTGATGGGACAGTAGGTCATTCAGTGATGAGACGTTGGGTCACTCAGTGATGGGACAGTGGGTCACTCAGTGATGGGTCAATGGGTCAGTCAGTGATGGGACAGTTGATCAGTCAGTGATGGGTCAGTGGGTCAGTCAGTGATGGGACGGTGCGTCACTCAGTAATGGGACAATGGCTCTCTCAGTGATGGGTCAGTGGTTCAGTCAGTGATGGGACTGTGGGTCACTCAGAGATGGGTCAGAGGGTCAGTCAGTGATGGGACAATAGGTCACTCAGTGATGGGACGGTGGGTCAGTCAGTGATGGGACAGTGGGACACTCAGTAATGGGACAATGGGTCACTCAGTGATGGGACAGTGGGTCACTCAGTGATGGGACAGTGGGTCAGTCAGTGATGGCACATTTGGTCAGTCAGTGATGGGACAGTGTGTCACTCAGTGAAGGGACAGTGGATCACTCAGGAATGGGACAATGGATCAATAAGTGATGGGACATTGGGTAACTCAGTGATGGGACAGTGGGTCACTCAGTGATGGGTCAGTGGGTCAGTCAGTGATGGGACAATGGGTCACTCAGTGATTGGATGGTGCGTCACTCAGTGATGGGACGGTGGGTCAGTCAGTGATGGGACAGTGGGTCACTCAATGATGGGACAGTGGATCACTCAGGAATGGGACAATGGGTCACTCAGTGATGGGACAGTGGGTCACTCAGTGAAGGGACAGTAGGTCATTCGGTGATGAGACGTTGGGTCACTCAGTGATGGGACAGTGGGTCAGTCAGTGATGGGACAGTTGGTCAGTCAGTGATGGGTCAGTGGGTCAGTCAGTGATGGAACAATGGGTGAATCAGTGATGGGACGTTGGGTCTGTCAGGGATGGGGCAGTAGGTCAGTCATTGATGGGACGGTGCATCACTCAGTAATGGGACAATGGGTCACTCAGTGATGGGTCAGTGATGGAACAGTGGGTCACTCAGTGATGGGTCAATGGGTCACTCAGTGATGGGACAGTGGGTCACTCAGTGATGGGTCAAGGGGTCAGTCAGTGATGGGTCAATGGGTCAGTCAGTGATGGGTCAGTGGGTCAGTCAGTGATGGGACAATGGGTGAATCAGTGATGGGACGTTGGGTAACTCAGTGATGGGACAGTGGGTCACTCAGTGATGGGTCAGTGGGTCAGTCAGTGATGGGACAATGGGTCACTCAGTGATTGGATGGTGTGTCATTCAGTGATGGGACGGTGGGTCAGTCAGTGATGGGACAGTGGGTCACTCAGTGATGGGACAGTGGGTCACTCAATGATGGGACAATGGTCACTCAGTGATGGGACAGTGGTTCACTCAGTGATGGGACAGTGGTTCACTCAGTGATGGGACAGTAGGTCATTCAGTGATGAGACGTTGGGTCACTCAGTGATGGGACAGTGGGTCACTCAGTGATGGGTCAATGGGTCAGTCAGTGATGGGACAGTTGATCAGTCAGTGATGGGTCAGTGGTTCAGTCAGTGATGGGACTGTGGGTCACTCAGTGATGGGTCAGTGGGTCAGTCAGTGATGGGACAATAGGTCACTCAGTGATGGGACGGTGGGTCAGTCAGTGATGGGACTGTGGGACACTCAGTAATGGGACAATGTGTCACTCAGTGATGGGACAGTGGGTCACTCAGTGATGGGACAGTGGGTCAGTCAGTGATGGCACAGTTGGTCAGTCAGTGATGGGACAGTGGGTCACTCAGTGAAGGGACAGTGGATCACTCAGGAATGGGACAATGGGTCACTCAGTGATGGGACAGTGAGTCACTCAGTGATGGGTCAATGTGTCAGTCAGTGATGGGACAGTGGATCAGTCAGTGATGGGTCAATGGGTCAGTCAGTGATGGGTCAGTGGGTCAGTCAGTGATGGGGCAATGTGTGAATCAGTGATGGGACGTTGGGTAACTCAGTGATGGGACAGTGGGTCACTTGGTGATGGGTCAGAGCGTCACTCAGTGATGGGACGGTGGGTCAGTCAGTGATGGGACAGTGGGTCACTCAGTGATGGGACAGTGGGTCACTCAGTGATGGGACAGTGGTTCACTCAGTGATGGGACAGTGGGTCACTCAGTGATGGGACAGTAGGTCGTTCAGTGATGAGACGTTGGGTCACTCAGTGATGGGACAGTGGGTCACTCAGTGATGGGTCAATGGGTCAGTCAGTGATGGGACAGTTGATCAGTCAGTGATGGGTCAGTGGGTCAGTCAGTGATGGGACGGTGCGTCTCTCAGTCATGGGACAATGGCACTCTCAGTGATGGGTCAGTGGTTCAGTCAGTGATGGGACTGTGGGTCACTCAGAGATGGGTCAGTGGGTCAGTCAGTGATGGGACAATAGGTCACTCAGTGATGGGACGGTGGGTCAGTCAGTGATGGGACTGTGGGACACTCAGTAATGGGACAATGTGTCACTCAGTGATGGGACAGTGGGTCACTCAGTGATGGGACAGTGGGTCAGTCAGTGATGGGACAGTGGGTCAGTCAGTGATGGGTGAATGGGTCAGTCAGTGATGGGTCAGTGGGTCAGTCAGTGATGGGACAATGGGTGAATCAGTGATGGGATGTTGGGTAACTCAGTGATGGGACAGTGGGTCACTCAGTGATGGGTCAGTGGGTCAGTCAGTGATGGGACAATGGGTGAATCAGTGATGGGATGTTGGGTAACTCAGTGATGGGACAGTGGGTCACTCAGTGATGGGTCAGTGGGTCAGTCAGTGATGGGACAATGGGTCACTCAGTGATTGGATGGTGCGTCACTCAGTGATGGGACGGTGGGTCAGTCAGTGATGGGACAGTGGGTCACTCAGTGATGGGACAGTGGGTCACTCAATGATGGGACAATGGGTCACTCAGTGATGGGACAGTGGGTCAAACAGTGATGGGACAATGGGTCACTCTGTGATCGGATAGTGGGTCACTCAGTGAAGGGACAGTGGATCACTCAGGAATGGGAGAATGGGTCACAGTGATGGGACGGTGGGTCAGTCAGTGATGGGACAGTGGGTCACTCAGTGATGGGACACTGGGTCACTCAGTGATGGGACAGTGGGTCACTCAGTGATGGGTCAATGGGTCAGTCAGTGATGGGACGGTGCGTCACTCAGTAATGGGACAATGGCTCTCTCAGTGATGGGTCAGTGGTTCAGTCAGTGATGGGACTGTGGGTCACTCAGAGATGGGTCAGTGTGTCAGTCAGTGATGGGACAATAGGTCACTCAGTGATGGGACGGTGGGTCAGTCAGTGATGGGACAGTGGGACACTCAGTAATGGGACAATGGGTCACTCAGTGATGGGACAGTGGGTCACTCAGTGATGGGACAGTGGGTCAGTCAGTGATGGCACATTTGGTCAGTCAGAGATGGGACAGTGGGACACTCAGTGAAAGGACAGTGGATCACTCAGGAATGGGACAATGGATCAATCAGTGATGGGACATTGGGTAACTCAGTGATGGGACAGTGGGTCACTCAGTGATGGGTCAGTGGGTCACTCAGTGATGGGACAGTGTGACACTCAGTGATGGACAGTGGGTCACTCAGTGATGGTTCAAAGGGTCAGTCAGTGATGGGACAGTTGGTCAGTCAGTGATGGGACAGTGGGTCACTCAGTGAAGGGACAGTGGATCACTCAGGAATGGCACAATGGGTCACTCAGTGATGGGACAGTGGGTCACTCAGTGATGGGTCAATGGGTCAGTCAGTGATGGGACAGTGGGTCAGTCAGTGATGGGTCAATGGGTCAGACAGTGATGGGCCAGTGGGTCAGTCAGTGATGGGATGTTGGGTAACTCAGTGATGGGATGTTGGGTAACTCAGTGATGGGACAGTGGGTCACTCAGTGATGGGTCAGTGGGTCAGTCAGTGATGGGACAATGGGTCACTCAGTGATTGGATGGTGCGTCACTCAGTGATGGGACGGTGGGTCAGTCAGTGATGGGACAGTGGGTCACTCAGTGATGGGACAGTGGGTCAATCAATGATGGGACAATGGGTCACTCAGTGATGGGACAGTGGGTCAAACAGTGATGGGACAATGGGTCACTCTGTGATCGGATAGTGGGTCACTCAGTGAAGGGACAGTGGATCACTCAGGAATGGGAGAATTGGTCACTCAGTGATGGGACGGTGGGTCAGTCAGTGATGGGACAGTGGGTCACTCAGTGATGGGACACTGGGTCACTCAGTGATGGGACAGTAGGTCATTCAGTGATGAGACGTTGGGTCACTCAGTGATGGGACAGTGGGTCACTCAGTGATGGGTCAATGGGTCAGTCAGTGATGGGACAGTTGATCAGTCAGTGATGGGTCAGTGGGTCAGTCAGTGATGGGACGGTGCGTCACTCAGTAATGGGACAATGGCTCTCTCAGTGATGGGTCAGTGGTTCAGTCAGTGATGGGACTGTGGGTCACTCAGAGATGGGTCAGTGGGTCAGTCAGTGATGGGACAATAGGTCACTCAGTGATGGGACGGTGGGTCAGTCAGTGATGGGACAGTGGGGCACTCAGTAATGGGACAATAGGTCACTCAGTGATGGGACAGTGGGTCACTCAGTGATGGGACAGTGGGTCAGTCAGTGATGGCACATTTGGTCAGTCAGTGATGGGACAGTGTGTCACTCAGTGAAGGGACAGTGGATCACTCAGGAATGGGACAATGGATCAATAAGTGATGGGACATTGGGTAACTCAGTGATGGGACAGTGGGTCACTCAGTGATGGGTCAGTGGGTCAGTCAGTGATGGGACAATGGGTCACTCAGTTATTGGATGGTGCGTCACTCAGTGATGGGACGGTGGGTCAGTCAGTGATGGGACAGTGGGTCACTCAGTGATGGGACAGTGGGTCACTCAGTGATTGGACAGTGGGTCAAACAGTGATGGGACAGTGGGTCAGTCAGAGATGGGTCAGTGGGTCAGTCATTGATGGGATGGTGCGTCACTCGGTGATGGGACAATGGGTCACTCTGTGATGGGTCAGTGGGTCAGTCAGTGATGGGACAATGGGTCACTCAGTGATTGGATGGTGCGTCACTCAGTGATGGGACGGTGGTTCAGTCAGTGATGGTACAGTGGGTCACTCAGTGATGGGACAGTGGGTCACTCAGTGATGGGACAATGGGTCAATCAGTGATGGGACTGTGGGTTACTCAGTGATGGGACAGTGGGTCAGTCAGGGATGGGTCAGTGGGTCAGTCATTGATGGGACGGTACGTCACTCAGTGATGGGACGTTCGGTCACTCAGTGATGGGACAGTGGGTCACTCAGTGATGGGTCAGTGGGTCAGTCAATGATGGGACAGTGGGTCACTCAGTGATGGGTCAGTGGGTCAGTCAGTGATGGGACAATTTGTCACAGGGATGGGATGGTCGGTCAGTCAGTGATGGGACAGTGGTTCACTCAGTGATGGGACAGTGGGACACTCAGTGATGGGTCACTGGGTCAGTCAGTGATGGACAATGGGTCACTCAGTGATGGGACGGTGGGTCAGCCAGTGATGGGACAATGTGTCACTCAATGATGGGATAGTGGGTCGCTCAGTGATGGGACAGTGGGTCACTCAGTGATGGGTCAGTGGGTCAGTCATTGTTGGGACGGTGCGTCACTCAATGATGGGACAATGGGTCACTCAGTGATGGGATGTTCGGTCACTCAGAAATGGGACAGTTGGTGACTCAGTGATGGGTCAGTGGGTCTGTCAGTGATGGGACAATGGGTCACTCAGTGATGGGACGGTGGGTCAGTCAGTGATGGGACAGTGGGTCACTCAGTGATGGGACGTTCGGTCACTCAGTAATGGGACAGTGGGTCACTCAGTGATGGGTCAGTGGTTCAGTCAGTGATAGGACAGTGGGTCACTCAGTGATGAGACGGTGGGTCAGTCCGTGATGGGACAGTGGGTCACTCAGTGATGGGACAATGGGTCACTCAGTGATGGGACAGTGGGTCACTCAGAGATGGGACAGTGGGTCAGTCAGAGATGGGACAGTGGGTCAGTCAGGGATGGGATGTTCGGTCACTCAGAAATGGGACAGTTGGTGACTCAGTGATGGGTCAGTGGGTCTGTCAGTGATGGGACAATGGGTCACTCAGTGATGGGACGGTGGGTCAGTCAGTGATGGGACAGTGGGTCACTCAGTGATGGGACGTTCGGTCACTCAGTAATGGGACAGTGGGTCACTCAGTGATGGGTCAGTGGTTCAGTCAGTGATAGGACAGTGGGTCACTCAGTGATGAGACGGTGGGTCAGTCCGTGATGGGACAGTGGGTCACTCAGTGATGGGACAATGGGTCACTCAGTGATGGGACAGTGGGTCACTCAGAGATGGGACAGTGGGTCAGTCAGGGATGGGTCAGTGGGTCAGTCATTGATGGGAAGGTGCGTCACACAGAGATGGGACAATGGGTCACTCAGTGATGGAACGTTCAGTCACTCAGTGATGGGACAGTGGGTCACTCAGTGATGGGTCAGTGGGTCAGTCAGTGATTGGAAAATGGGTCAGTCAGTGATGGGACGGTGGGTCAGTCAGTGACGGGACAGTGGGTCACTCAGTGATGGGACAATGGGTCACTCTGTGATCGGATAGTGGGTCACTCAGTGAAGGGACAGTGGATCACTCAGGAATGGGACAATGGGTCACTCAGTGATGGGACAGTGGGTCACTCAGTGATGGGACAGTAGGTCATTCAGTGATGAGACGTTGGGTCACTCAGTGATGGGACAGTGGGTGACTAGTGATGGGTCAATGGGTCAGTCAGTGATGGGACAGTTGGTCAGTCAGTGATGGGTCAGTGGGTCAGTCAGTGATGGGACAATGAGTGAATCAGTGATGGGACGTTGGGTCGGTCAGGGATGGGACAGTGGGTCAGTCATTGATGGGACGGTGCGTCACTCTGTTATGGGTCAATGGGTCACTCAGTGATGGGACATTCGATCACTCAGAAATGGGACATTGGGTCACTCAGTGATGGGTCAGTGGTTCAGTCAGTGATGGGACAGTGGGTCACTCAGTGATGGGTCAGTGGGTCAGTCAGTGATGGGACTGTGGGTCACTCAATGATGGGACAATGGATCAATCAGTGATGGGACAGTGGTTCCCTCAGTGAGGGGACATTGGGTCACTTAGTGATGGGAAAGTTGGTCACTCAATGATGGGACAATGGATCAATCAGTGATGGGACAGTGGTTCCCTCAGTGAGGGGACATTGGGTCACTTAGTGATGGGAAAGTTGGTCACTCAGTGATGGGACATTCGGTCCCTCAGTGATGAGACAGTGGGTCACTCAGTGATGGGAAAATGTGTCACTCAGTGATGGGACAGTGGGTCACTCAGTGATGGGACAGTGGGTCAGTCAGTGATGGGTCAGTGGGTCAGTCTTTGATGGGAAGGTGCGTCACTCAGTGATGGGACAATGGGTCACTCAGTGATGGGACTTTCGGTCACTCAGTGATGGGACAGTGGGTCACTCACTGATGGGTCAGTGGGTCAAACAGTGATGGGACAGTGGGTCAGTCAGAGATGGGTCAGTGGGTCAGTCAGGGATGGGTCAGTGGGTCAGTCATTGATGGGATGGTGCATCACTCAGTGATGGGACAATGGGTCACTCAGTGATGGGTCAGTGGGTCACTCAGTGATGGGACAATGGGTCAATCAGTGATGGGACTGTGGGTTACTCAGTGATGGGACAGTGGGTCAGTCAGGGATGGGTCAGTGGGTCAGTCATTGATGGGACGGTACGTCACTCAGTGATGGGACAATGGGTCACTCAGTGATGGGACGTTCGGTCACTCAGTAATGGGACAGTGAGTCACTCAGTGATGGGACAGTTGGTGACTCAGTGATGGGACAATGGGTCACTCAGTGATGGGACGGTGGGTCAGTCAGTGATGGGACAGTGGGTCACTCAGTGATGGGACGTTCGGTCACTCAGTAATGGGACAGTGGGTCACTCAGTGATGAGACGGTGGGTCAGTCCGTGATGGGACAGTGGGTCACTCAGTGATGGGACAATGGGTCACTCAGTGATGGGACGTTCGGTCACTCAGTAATGGGACAGTGGGTCACTCAGTGATGAGTCAGTGGTTCAGTCAGTGATAGGACAGTGGGTCACTCAGTGATGAGACGGTGGGTCAGTCCGTGATGGGACAGTGGGTCACTCAGTGATGGGACAATGGGTCACTCAGTGATGGGACAGTGGGTCACTCAGAGATGGGACAGTGGGTCAGTCAGGGATGGGTCAGTGGGTCAGTCATTGATGGGAAGGTGCGTCACTCAGTGATGGGACAATGGGTCACTCAGTGATGGAACGTTCAGTCACTCAGTGATGGGACAGTGGGTCACACAGTGATGGGTCAGTGGGTCAGTCAGTGATTGGAAAATGGGTCACTCAGTGATGGGACGGTGGGTCAGTCAGTGACGGGACAGTGCGTCACTCAGTGATGGGACAGTGGGTCACTCAGTGATGGGACAATGGGTCACTCAGTGATGGGACAGTGGGTCACTCAGTGATGGGACAGTAGGTCATTCAGTGATGAGACGTTGGGTCACTCAGTGATGGGACAGTGGGTCACTAGTGATGGGTCAATGGGTCAGTCAGTGATGGGACAGTTGGTCAGTCAGTGATTGGTCAGTGGGTCAGTCAGTGATGGGACAATGGGTGAATCAGTGATGGGACGTTGGGTCGGTCAGGGATGGGACAGTGGGTCAGTCATTGATGGGACGGTGCGTCACTCTGTTATGGGTCAATGGGTCACTCAGTGATGGTACATTCGGTCACTCAGAAATGGGACATTGGGTCACTCAGTGATGGGTCAGTTGTTCAGTCAGTGATGGGACAGTGGGTCACTCAGTGCTGGGTCAGTGGGTCAGTCAGTGATGGGACAATGGGTCACTCAGTGAAGGGACGGTGGGTAACTCAGTGATGGGTCAATGGGTCACTCAGTGATGGGACTGTGGGTCACTCAGTGATGGGACAATGGATCAATCAGTGATGGGACAGTGGGTCCCTCAGTGAGGGGACATTGGGTCACTTAGTGATGGGACAGTGGGTCACTCAGTGATGGGAAAATGTGTCACTCAGTGATGGGACAGTGGGTCACTCAGTGATGGGACAGTGGGTCAGTCAGTGATGGGTCAGTGTGTCAGTCTTTGATGGGAAGGTGCGTCACTCAGTGATGGGACAATGGGTCACTCAGTGATGGGACATTCGGTCACTCAGTGATGGGACAGTGGGTCACTCAGTGATGAGTCAGTGGGTCAGTCAGTGATGGGACAGTGGATCACTCAGGAATGGGACAATGGGTCACTCAGTGATGGGACAGTGGGTCACTCAGTGAAGGGACAGTAGGTCATTTGGTGATGAGACGTTGGGTCACTCAGTGATGGGACAGTGGGTCACTCAGTGATGGGTCAATGGGTCAGTCAGTGATGGGACAGTTGGTCAGTCAGTGATGGGTCAGTGGGTCAGTCAGTGATGGAACAATGGGTGAATCAGTGATGGGACGTTGTGTCTGTCAGGGATGGGGCAGTAGGTCAGTCATTGATGGGACGGTGCATCACTCAGTAATGGGACAATGGGTCACTCAGTGATGGGTCAGTGATGGAACTGTGGGTCACTCAGTGATGGGTCAGTGGGTCAGTCAGTGATGGGACAATAGGTCACTCAGTGATGGGACGGTGGGTCAGTCAGTGATGGGACAGTGGGACACTCAGTGATGGGACAATGGGTCACTCAGTGATGGGACAGTGGGTCACTCAGTGATGGGACAGTGGATCACTCAGGAATGGGACAATGGGTCACTCACTGATGGGACAGTGGGTCACTCAGTGATGGGACAGTAGGTCACTCAGTGATGGGTCAATGGGTCAGTCAGTGATGGGACAGTTGGTCAGTCAGTGATGGGTCAATGGTTCAGTCAGTGATCGGACAGTGGATCAGTCAGTGATGGGACAGTGGGTCACTCAGTGAAGGGACAGTGGATCACTCAGGAATGGGACAATGGGTCACTCAGTGATGGGACAGTGGGTCACTCAGTGATGGGTCAATGTGTCAGTCAGTGATGGGACAGTGGGTCAGTCAGTGATGGGTCAATGGGTCAGTCAGTGATGGGTCAGTGGGTCAGTCAGTGATGGGACAATGGGTGAATCAGTGATGGAACGTTGGGTAACTCAGTGATGGGACAGTGGGTCACTCAGTGATGGGTCAGTGGGTCAGTCAGTGATGGGACAATGGGTCACTCAGTGATTGGATGGTGCGTCACTCAGTGATGGGACGGTGGGTCAGTCAGTGATGGGACAGTGGGTCACTCAGTGATGGGACAGTGGGTCATTCAATGATTGGACAATGGGTCACTCAGTGTTGGGACAGTGGGTCAAACAGTGATGGGACAGTGGGTCAGTCAGGGATGGGTCAGTGGGTCAGTCATTGATGGGATGGTGCGTCACTCAGTGATGGGACGGTGGGTCAGTCTGTGATGGGACAGTGGGTCACTCAGTGATGGGACAGTGGGTCACTCAGTGATGGGACAATGGGTCACTCTGTGATCGGATAGTGGGTCACTCAGTGATGGGACAGTGGATCACTCAGGAATGGGAGAATGGGTCACTCAGTGATGGGACGGTGGGTCAGTCAGTGATGGGACAGTGGGTCACTCAGTGATTGGACACTGGGTCACTCAGTGATGGGACAGTAGGTCATTCAGTGATGAGACGTTGGGTCAAACAGTGATGGGACAGTGGGTCAGTCAGTGATGGGTCAGTGGGTCAGTCATTGATGGGACAATGGGTCACTCAGTGATGGGACGGTGGGTCAGTCCGTGATGGGACAGTGGGTCACTCAGTGATGGGACAATGGGTCACTCAGTGATGGGACAGTGGGTCACTCAGTGATGGGACAGTGTTTCAGTCAGTGATGGGTCAGTGGGACAGTCATTGATGGGAAGGTGCGTCACTCAGTGATGGGACAATGGGTCACTCAGTGATGAGACGTTCGGTCACTCAGTGATGGGACAGTGAGTCACTCAGTGATGGGTCAATGGGTCAGTCAGTGATGGGACAGTTGGTCAGTCAGTGATGGGTCACTGGGTCAGTCAGTGATGGGACGGTGCGTCACTCAGTAATGGGACAATGGCTCACTCAGTGATGGGTCAGTGGTTCAGTCAGTGATGGGACTGTGGGTCACTCAGAGATGGGTCAGTGGGTCAGTCAGTGATGGGACAATAGGTCACTCAGTGATGGGACGGTGGGTCTGTCAGTGATGGGACAGTGGGACACTCAGTAATGGGACAAGGGGTCACTCAGTGATGGGACAGTGGGTCACTCAGTGAAGGGACAGTGGATCACTCAGGAATGGGTCAATGGGTCACTCACTGATGGGACATTGGGTCACTCAGTGATGGGACATTAGGTCATTCAGTGATGGGACGTTGGGTCACTCAGTGATGGGACAGTGGGTCACTCAGTGATGGGTCAATGGGTCAGTCAGTGATGGGTCAGTGGTTCAGTCAGTGATCGGACAGTGGGTCAGTCAGTGATGGGACTGTGGGTCACTCAGTGAAGGGACAGTGGATCACTCAGGAATGGGACAATGGGTCACTCAGTGATGGGACACTGGATCACTCAGTGATGGGACAGTGGGTCACTCAGTGATGGTTCAATGGGTCAGTCAGTGATGGGACAGTTGGTCAGTCAGTGATGGGACAGTGGGTCACTCAGTGAAGGGACAGTGGATCACTCAGGAATGGGTCAATGGGTCAGTCATTGATGGGACAATGTGTCACTCAGTGATGGGACAGTGGGTCACTCAGTGATGGGTCAATGGGTCAGTCATTGTTGGGACAGTGGGTCACTCAGTGATGTGTCAATGGGTCAGTCAGTGATGGGACAGTTGGTCACTCAGTGATGTGTCAATGGGTCAGTCAGTGATGGGGCAGTAGGTCAGTCATTGATGGGACGGTGCATCACTCAGTAATGGGACAATGGGTCGCTCAGTGATGGGTCAGTGGTTCAGTCAGTGATGGGACAGTGGGTGACTCAGTGATGGGTCAGTGGGTCAGTCAGTGATGGGACAATAGGTCACTCAGTGATGGGTCAGTGGGTCAGTCAGTGATGGGACAGTGGGACACTCAGTGATGGGACAATGGGTCACTCTGTGTTGGGACAGTGGGTCACTCAGTGAAGGGACAGTGGATCACTCAGGAATGGGACAATGGGTCACTCACTGATGGGACAGTGGGTCACTCAGTGATGGGACAGTAGGTCTTTCAGTGATGAGACGTTGGGTCACTCAGTGATGGGACAGTGGGTCACTCAGTGATGGGTCAATGGGTCAGTCAGTGATGGGACAGTTGGTCAGTCAGTGATGGGTCACTAGTTCAGTCAGTGATCGGACAGTGGGTCACTCAGTGATGGGACAGTGGGTCACTCAGTGATGGGTCAGTGGTTCAGTCAGTGATGGGACAGTGGGTCACTCAGTGATGGGACAGTAGGTCATTCGGTGATGAGACGTTGGGTCACTCAGTGATGGGACAGTGGGACACTCAGTGATGAGTCAATGGGTCAGTCAGTGATGGGACAGTTGGTCAGTCAGTGATGGGTCAGTGGGTTAGTCAGTGATGGAACAATGGGTGAATCTGTGATGGGACGTTGGGTCTGTCAGTGTTGGGTCAGTAGGTCAGTCATTGATGGGACGGTGCGTCACTCAGTAATGGGACAATGGGTCACTCAGTGATTGGTCAGTGGTTCAGTCAGTGATGGGACAGTGGGTCACTCAGTGATGGGTCAGTGGGTCAGTCAGTGATGGGACAATAGGTCACTCAGTGATGGGACGGTGGGTCAGTCAGTGAAGGGACAGTGGATCACTCAGGAATGGGACAATGGGTCTCTCACTGATGGGACAGTGGGTCACTCAGTGATGGGACAGTAGGTCATTCAGTGATGAGACGTTGGGTCACTCAGTGATGGGACAGTGGTCACTCAGTGATGGGTCAATGGGTCAGTCAGTGATGGGACAGTTGGTCAGTCAGTGATGGGTCAGTGGTTCAGTCAGTGATCGGACAGTGAGTCACTCAGTGATGGGACAGTGGGTCACTCAGTGATGGGACAGTAGGTCATTCAGTGATGAGACGTTGGGTCACTCAGTGATGGGACAGTGGTCACTCAGTGATGGGTCAATGGGTCAGTCAGTGATGGGACAGTTGGTCAGTCAGTGATGGGTCAGTGGTTCAGTCAGTGATCGGACAGTGAGTCACTCAGTGATGGGACAGTGGGTCACTCAGTGAAGGGACAGTGGATCACTCAGGAATGGGACAATGGGTCACTCCGTGATGGGACAGTGGGTCACTCAGTGATGGGACAGTGGGTCACTCTGTGATGGTTCAATGGGTCATTCAGTGATGGGACAGTTGGTCAGTCAGTGATGGGACAGTGGGTCACTCAGTGTAGGGACAGTATGATCACTCAGGAATGGGACAATGGGTCACTCAGTGATGGGACAGTGGGTCACTCAGCGATGGGTCAATGGGTCAGTCAGTGATGGGACAGTGGGTCAGTCAGTGATGGGTCAATGGGTCAGTCATTGATGGGTCAGTGGGTCAGCCAGTGATGGGACAATGGGTGAATCAGTGATGGGACGTTGGGTAACTCAGTGATGGGACAGTGGGTCACTCAGTGATGGGTCAGTGGGTCAGTCAGTGATGGGACAATGGGTCACTCAGTGATTGGATGGTGCGTCACTCAGTGATGGGACGGTGGGTCAGTCAGTGATGGGACAGTGGGTCACTCAGTGATGGGACAATGGGTCACTCAGTGATGGGACAGTGGGTCAAACAGTGATGGGACAGTGGGTCAGTCAGCGATGGGTCAGTGGGTCCGTCATTGATGGGATGGTGCGTCACTCAGTGATGGGACAATGGGTCACTCAGTGATGGGTTAGTGGGTCAGTCAGTGATGGGACAATGGGTCACTCAGTGATTGGATGGTGCGTCACTCAGTGATGGGACGGTGGGTCAGTCAGTGATGGGACAGTGAGTCACTCAGTGATGGGACAGTGGGTCACTCAGTGATGGTTCAATGGGTCAGTCAGTGATGGGACAGTTGGTCAGTCAGTGATGGGACAGTGGGTCACTCAGTGAAGGGACAGTGGATCACTCAGGAATGGGACAATGGGTGACTCAGTGATGGGACAGTGGGTCAGTGAGTGATGGGACAATGGGTGAATCAGTGATGGGACGTTGTGTAACTCAGTGATGGGACAGTGGGTCACTCAGTGATGGGTCAGTGGGTCAGTCAGTGATGGGACAATGGGTCACTCAGTGATTGGATGGTGCGTCACTCAGTGATGGGACGGTGGGTCAGTCAGTGATGGGACAGTGGGTCACTCAGTGATGGGACAATGGGTCACTCAGTGATGGGACAGTGGGTCAGTCAGCGATGGGTCAGTGGGTCCGTCATTGATGGGATGGTGCGTCACTCAGTGATGGGACAATGGGTCACTCAGTGATGGGTTAGTGGGTCAGTCAGTGATGGGACAATGGGTCACTCAGTGATTGGATGGTGCGTCACTCAGTGATGGGACGGTGGGTCAGTCAGTGATGGGACAGTGGGTCACTCAGTGATGGGACAGTGGGTCACTCAGTGATGGGACAATGGGTCACTCAGTGATGGGACTGTGGGTCACTCAGTGATGGGACAGTGGGTCAGTCAGGGATGGGTCTGTGGGTCAGTCATTGATGGGACGGTGCGTCACTCAGTGATGGGACTATCGGTCACTCAGTAATGGGACAGTGGGTCACTCAGTGATGGGTCAGTGGGTCAGTCAATGATGGGACAGTGGGTCACTCAGTGATGGGTCAGTGGGTCAGTCAGTGATGGGACAATAGGTCACTCAGTGATGGGACGGTGGGTCAGTCAGTGAAGGGACAGTGGATCACTCAGGAATGGGACAATGGGTCACTCACTGATGGGACAGTGGGTCACTCAGTGATGGGACAGTAGGTCATTCAGTGATGAGACGTTGGGTCACTCAGTGATGGGACAGTGGTCACTCAGTGATGGGTCAATGGGTCAGTCAGTGATGGGACAGTTGGTCAGTCAGTGATGGGTCAGTGGTTCAGTCAGTGATCGGACAGTGAGTCACTCAGTGATGGGACAGTGGGTCACTCAGTGAAGGGACAGTGGATCACTCAGGAATGGGACAATGGGTCACTCCGTGATGGGACAGTGGGTCACTCAGTGATGGGACAGTGGGTCACTCAGTGATGGTTCAATGGGTCAGTCAGTGATGGGACAGTTGGTCAGTCAGTGATGGGACAGTGGGTCACTCAGTGTAGGGACAGTATGATCACTCAGGAATGGGACAATGGGTCACTCAGTGATGGGACAGTGGGTCACTCAGCGATGGGTCAATGGGTCAGTCAGTGATGGGACAGTGGGTCAGTCAGTGATGGGTCAATGGGTCAGTCATTGATGGGTCAGTGGGTCAGCCAGTGATGGGACAATGGGTGAATCAGTGATGGGACGTTGGGTAACTCAGTGATGGGACAGTGGGTCACTCAGTGATGGGTCAGTGGGTCAGTCAGTGATGGGACAATGGGTCACTCAGTGAATGGATGGTGCGTCACTCAGTGATGGGACGGTGGGTCAGTCAGTGATGGGACAGTGGGTCACTCAGTGATGGGACAATGGGTCACTCAGTGATGGGACAGTGGGTCAAACAGTGATGGGACAGTGGGTCAGTCAGCGATGGGTCAGTGGGTCCGTCATTGATGGGATGGTGCGTCACTCAGTGATGGGACAATGGGTCACTCAGTGATGGGTTAGTGGGTCAGTCAGTGATGGGACAATGGGTCACTCAGTGATTGGATGGTGCGTCACTCAGTGATGGGACGGTGGGTCAGTCAGTGATGGGACAGTGAGTCACTCAGTGATGGGACAGTGGGTCACTCAGTGATGGTTCAATGGGTCAGTCAGTGATGGGACAGTTGGTCAGTCAGTGATGGGACAGTGGGTCACTCAGTGAAGGGACAGTGGATCACTCAGGAATGGGACAATGGGTGACTCAGTGATGGGACAGTGGGTCAGTGAGTGATGGGACAATGGGTGAATCAGTGATGGGACGTTGTGTAACTCAGTGATGGGACAGTGGGTCACTCAGTGATGGGTCAGTGGGTCAGTCAGCGATGGGTCAGTGGGTCCGTCATTGATGGGATGGTGCGTCACTCAGTGATGGGACAATGGGTCACTCAGTGATGGGTTAGTGGGTCAGTCAGTGATGGGACAATGGGTCACTCAGTGATTGGATGGTGCGTCACTCAGTGATGGGACGGTGGGTCAGTCAGTGATGGGACAGTGGGTCACTCAGTGATGGGACAGTGGGTCACTCAGTGATGGGACAATGGGTCACTCAATGATGGGACTGTGGGTCACTCAGTGATGGGACAGTGGGTCAGTCAGGGATGGGTCTGTGGTTCAGTCATTGATGGGACGGTGCGTCACTCAGTGATGGGACTATCGGTCACTCAGTAATGGGACAGTGGGTCACTCAGTGATGGGTCAGTGGGTCAGTCAATGATGGGACAGTGGGTCACTCAGTGATGGGTCAGTGGTTCAGTCAGTGATGGGACAGTGGGTCACTCAGTGATGGGACAGTAGGTCATTCGGTGATGAGACGTTGGGTCACTCAGTGATGGGACAGTGGGACACTCAGTGATGAGTCAATGGGTCAGTCAGTGATGGGACAGTTGGTCAGTCAGTGATGGGTCAATGGGTGAATCTGTGATGGGACGTTGGGTCTGTCAGGGTTGGGTCAGTAGGTCAGTCATTGATGGGACGGTCCGTCACTCAGTAATGGGACAATGGGTCACTCAGTGATTGGTCAGTGGTTCAGTCAGTGATGGGACAGTGGGTCACTCAGTGATGGGTCAGTGGGTCAGTCAGTGATGGGACAATAGGTCCCTCAGTGATGGGACGGTGGGTCAGTCAGTGAAGGGACAGTGGATCACTCAGGAATTGGACAATGGGTCACTCACTGATGGGACAGTGGGTCACTCAGTGATGGGACAGTAGGTCATTCAGTGATGAGACGTTGGGTCACTCAGTGATGGGACAGTGGTCACTCAGTGATGGGTCAATGGGTCAGTCAGTGATGGGACAGTTGGTCAGTCAGTGATGGGTCAGTGGTTCAGTCAGTGATCGGACAGTCAGTCACTCAGTGATGGGACAGTGGGTCACTCAGTGATGGGACAGTAGGTCATTCAGTGATGAGACGTTGGGTCACTCAGTGATGGGACAGTGGTCACTCAGTGATGGGTCAATGGGTCAGTCAGTGATGGGACAGTTGGTCAGTCAGTGATGGGTCAGTGGTTCAGTCAGTGATCGGACAGTGAGTCACTCAGTGATGGGGCAGTGGGTCACTCAGTGAAGGGACAGTGGATCACTCAGGAATGGGACAATGGGTCACTCAGTGATGGGACAGTGGGTCACTCAGTGATGGGACAGTGGGTCACTCAGTGATGGTTCAATGGGTCAGTCAGTGATGGGACAGTTGGTCAGTCAGTGATGGGACAGTGGGTCACTCAGTGTAGGGACAGTATGATCACTCAGGAATGGGTCAATGGGTCACTCAGTGATGGGACAGTGGGTCACTCAGCGATGGGTCAATGGGTCAGTCAGTGATGGGACAGAGGGTCAGTCAGTGATGGGTCAATGGGTCAGTCATTGATGGGTCAGTGGGTCAGCCAGTGATGGGACAATGGGTGAATCAGTGATGGGACATTGGGTAACTCAGTGATGGGACAGTGGGTCACTCAGTGATGGGTCAGTGGGACAGTCAGTAATGGGACAATGGGTCAGTCAGTGATGGGTCAGTGGGTCAGCCAGTGATGGGTCAGTGGGTCAGCCAGTGATGGGACAATGGGTGAATCAGTGATTGGATGGTGCGTCACTCAGTGATGGGACAATGGGTCACTCACTGATGGGACTGTGGGTCACTCAGTGATGGGACGGTGGGTAACTCAGTGATGGGACAATGGGTCACTCAGTGATGGGACCGTGGGTCACTCAGTGATGGGACAATGGATCAATCAGTGATGGGCAGTGGGTCCCTCAGTGAGGGGACATTGGGTCACTCAGTGATGGGACAGTTGGTCACTCAGTGATGGGACATTCGGTCCCTCAGTGATGGGACAGTGGGTCACTCAGTGATGGGAAAATGGGTCACTCAGTGATGGGACAGTGGGTCACTCAGTGATGGGACAGTGGGTCAGTCAGGGATGGGTCAGTGGGTCAGTCATTGATGGGAAGGTGCGTCACTCAATGATGGGACAATGGGTCACTCAGTGATGGGACTTTCGGTCACTCAGTTATAGGACAGTGGGTCACTCAGTGATGGGTCAGTGGGTCAGTCAGTGATTGCAAAATGGGACACTCAGTGATGGGACGGTGGGTCAGTCAGTGATGGGACAGTGGGTCACTCAGTGATGGGACAGTGGGTCATTCAGTGATGGGACAGTGGGTCACTCAGTAATGGGACAGTGGGTCACTCAGTGATGGTTCAATGGGTCAGTCAGTGATGGGACAGTTGGTCAGTCAGTGATGGGACAGTGGTTCACTCAGTGAAGGGACAGTGGATCACTCAGGAATGGGACGGTGGGTCAGTCAGTGATGGGACAGTGGGTCACTCAGTGATGGGACAGTGGGTCATTCAGTGATGGGACAGTGGGTCACTCAGTAATGGGACAGTGGGTCACTCAGTGATGGTTCAATGGGTCAGTCAGGGATGGGTCAGTGGGTCAGTTATTGATGGGACGGTGCGTCACTCAGTGATGGGACAATGGGTCACTCAGTGATTGGACGGTCAGTCACTCAGTAATGGGACAGTGGGTCACTCAGTGATGGGTCAGTGGGTCAGTCAATGATGGGACAGTGGGTCACTCAGTGATGGGACAGTGGGTCACTCAGTGATGGGTCAATGGGTCAGTCAGTGATGGGACAGTTGGTCAGTCAGTGATGGGTCAGTGGGTCAGTCAGTGATGGGACAATGGGTGAATCAGTGATGGGACGTTGGGTCAGTCAGGGATGGGACAGTGGGTCAGTCATTGATGGGACGGTGCGTCACTCTGTAATGGGACAATGGGTCACTCAGTGATGGGACATTCGGTCACTCAGAAATGGGACATTGGGTCACTCAGTGATGGGTCAGTGGTTCAGTCAGTGATGGGACAGTGGGTCACTCAGTGATGGGTCAGTGGGTCAGTCAGTGATGGGACAATGGGTCACTCAGTGAAGGGACGGTGGGTAACTCAGTGATGGGACAATGGGTCACTCAGTGATGGGACAGTGGGTCACTCAGTGATGGGACAGTGGGTCACTCAGTGATGGGACAATGGATCAATCAGTGATGGGCAGTGGGTCCCTCAGTGAGGGGACATTGGGTCACTCAGTGATGGGACAGTTGGTCACTCAGTGATGGGACATTCGGTCCCTCAGTGATGGGACAGTGGGTCACTCAGTGATGGGAAAATGGGTCACTCAGTGATGGGACAGTGGGTCACTCAGTGATGGGACAGTGGGTCAGTCAGGGATGGGTCAGTGGGTCAGTCATTGATGGGAAGGTGCGTCACTCAGTGATGGGACAATGGGTCACTCAGTGATGGGACTTTCGGTCACTCAGTGATGGGACAGTGGGTCACTCAGTGATTGGTCAATGGGCCAGTCAGTGATGGGACAGTTTGTCAGTCAGTGATGGGTCAGTGGGTCAGTCAGTGATGGAACAATGGGTGAATCAGTGATGGGACGTTGTGTCTGTCAGGGATGGGTCAGTAGGTCAGTCATTGATGGGACGGTGCGTCACTCAGTAATGGGACAATGGGTCACTCAGTGATGGGTCTGTGGTTCAGTCAGTGATGGGACAGTGGGTCACTCAGTGATGGGTCAATGGGTCAGTCAGTAATGGGACACTGGGTCACTCAGTGATGGGTCAGTGGGTCAGTCAGTGATGGGACAATAGGTCACTCAGTGATGGGACGGTGGGTCAGTCAGTGATGGGACAGTGGGACACTCAGTGATGGGACAATGGGTCACTCAGTGATGGGACAGTGGGTCACTCAGTGATGGGACAGTGGGTCACTCAGTGAAGGGACAATGGATCACTCAGGAATGGGACAATGGGTCACTCACTGATGGGACAGTGGGTCACTCAGTGATGGGACAGTGGGTCTTTCAGTGATGAGACGTTGGGTCACTCAGTGATGGGTCAATGGGTCAGTCAGTGATGGGACAGTTGGTCAGTCAGTGATAGGACAGTTTGTCAGTCAGTGATGGGTCAGTGGTTCAGTCAGTGTTCGGACAGTGGGTCACTCAGTGATGGGACAGTGGGTCACTCAGTGAAGGGACAGTGGATCACTCAGGAATGGGACAATGGGTCATTCAGTGATGGGACAGTGGGTCACTCAGTAATGGGACAGTGGGTCACTCAGTGATGGTTCAATGGGTCAGTCAGTGATGGGACAGTTGGTCAGTCAGTGATGGGACAGTGGGTCACTCAGTGAAGGGACAGTGGATCACTCAGGAATGGGACAGTTGGTCAGTCAGTGATGGGACAGTGGGTCACTCAGTGATGGGTCAGTGGGTCAGTCAGTGATGGGACTGTGGGTCAGTCAGTGATGGGTCAATGGGTCAGTCAGTGATGGGTCAGTGGGTCAGTCTGTGATGGGACAATGGGTGAATCAGTGATGGGACGTTGGGTAACTCAGTGATGGGACAGTGGGTCACTCAGTGATGGGTCAGTGGGTCAGTCAGTGATGGGACAATTGGTCACTTAGTGATTGGATGGTGCGTCACTCAGTGATGGGACGGTGGGTCAGTCAGTGATGGGACAGTGGGTCACTCAGTGATGGGACAGTGGGTCACTCAGTGATGGGACAATGGGTCACTCAGTGATGGGATGGTGCGTTACTCAGTGATGTGTCAGTGGGTCAGTCAGTGATGGGACAATTGGTCACTCAGTGATGGGACGGTGCATCACTCAGTGATGGGACAATGGGCCACTCAATGATGGGATGGTGCTTCACTCTGTGATGGGACAATGGGTCAGTCAGTGATGGGACGTTGGGTCACTCAGTGATGGAACATTGGGTCACTCAGGGATGGGACAATGGGTCACTCAGTAATGGGATGGTGCGTCACTCAGTGATGGGACAATTGGTCCCTCAGTGATGGGATGGTGCGTCACTCAGTGATGGGTCATTGGATCAGTCAGTGAGGGGACAATGGGTAACTCAGTGATGGGACGGTGCATCACTCAGTGATGGGACAATGGGCCACTCAATGATGGGATGGTGCTTCACTCTGTGATGGGACAATGGGTCAGTCAGTGATGGGACATTGGCTCACTCAGTGATGGGACATTGTTTCAACTCAGTGATGGGACGTTGGGTCACTCAGTGATGGAACTTTGGTTCACTCAGGGATGGGACAATGGGTCACTCAGTAATGGGATGGTGCGTCACTCAGTGATGGGACAATTGGTCCCTCAGTGATGGGATGGTGCGTCACTCAGTGATGGGTCATTGGGTCAGTCAGTGAGGGGACAATGTGTAACTCAGTGATGGGACGTTGCGTCACTCAGTGATTTGACAATGGATCACTCAGTGATGGGTCAGTGGGTCAGTCAGTGATGGTACGATGGGTCGCTCAGTGATGGGACAGTCGGTCAATCAGTGATGGGACTGTGCATCACTGAGTGATGGGACAATGGGTCACTCAGTAATGGTACGTTGGGTCACTCAGTGATGGGACAGTGGGTCACTCAGAAATGGGACATTGGGTCACTCCGTGATGGGTCAGTGGTTCAGTCAGTGATGGGACAGTGGGTCACTCAGTGATGGGTCAGTGGGTCAGTCAGTGATGGGACAATGGGTCACTCAGTGAAGGGACGGTGGGTAACTCAGTGATGGGACAATGGGTCACTCAGTGATGGGACAGTGGGTCACTCAGTGATGGGACAATGGATCAATCAGTGATGGGCAGTGGGTCCCTCAGTGAGGGGACTTTGGGTCACTCAGTGATGGGACAGTTGGTCACTCAGTGATGGGACATTCGGTCCCTCAGTGATGGGACAGTGGGTCACTCAGTGATGGGAAAATGGGTCACTCAGTGATGGGACAGTGGGTCACTCAGTGATGGGACAGTGGGTCAGTCAGGGATGGGTCAGTGGGTCAGTCAGTGTTCGGACAGTGGGTCACTCAGTGATGGGACAGTGGGTCACTCAGTGAAGGGACAGTGGATCACTCAGGAATGGGACAATGGGTCATTCAGTGATGGGACAGTGGGTCACTCAGTAATGGGACAGTGGGTCACTCAGTGATGGTTCAATGGGTCAGTCAGTGATGGGACAGTTGGTCAGTCAGTGATGGGACAGTGGGTCACTCAGTGAAGGGACAGTGGATCACTCAGGAATGGGACAGTTGGTCAGTCAGTGATGGGACAGTGGGTCACTCAGTGATGGGTCAGTGGGTCAGTCAGTGATGGGACTGTGGGTCAGTCAGTGATGGGTCAATGGGTCAGTCAGTGATGGGTCAGTGGGTCAGTCTGTGATGGGACAATGGGTGAATCAGTGATGGGACGTTGGGTAACTCAGTGATGGGACAGTGGGTCACTCAGTGATGGGTCAGTGGGTCAGTCAGTGATGGGACAATTGGTCACTTAGTGATTGGATGGTGCGTCACTCAGTGATGGGACGGTGGGTCAGTCAGTGATGGGACAGTGGGTCACTCAGTGATGGGACAGTGGGTCACTCAGTGATGGGACAATGGGTCACTCAGTGATGGGATGGTGCGTTACTCAGTGATGTGTCAGTGGGTCAGTCAGTGATGGGACAATTGGTCACTCAGTGATGGGACGGTGCATCACTCAGTGATGGGACAATGGGCCACTCCATGATGGGATGGTGCTTCACTCTGTGATGGGACAATGGGTCAGTCAGTGATGGGACGTTGGGTCACTCAGTGATGGAACATTGGGTCACTCAGGGATGGGACAATGGGTCACTCAGTAATGGGATGGTGCGTCACTCAGTGATGGGACAATTGGTCCCTCAGTGATGGGATGGTGCGTCACTCAGTGATGGGTCATTGGATCAGTCAGTGAGGGGACAATGGGTAACTCAGTGATGGGACGATGCATCACTCAGTGATGGGACAATGGGCCACTCAATGATGGGATGGTGCTTCACTCTGTGATGGGACAATGGGTCAGTCAGTGATGGGACATTGGCTCACTCAGTGATGGGACATTGTTTCAACTCAGTGATGGGACGTTGGGTCACTCAGTGATGGAACTTTGGGTCACTCAGGGATGGGACAATGGGTCACTCAGTAATGGGATGGTGCGTCACTCAGTGATAGGACAATTGGTCCCTCAGTGATGGGATGGTGCGTCACTCAGTGATGGGTCATTGGGTCAGTCAGTGAGGGGACAATGTGTAACTCAGTGATGGGACGTTGCGTCACTCAGTGATTTGACAATGGATCACTCAGTGATGGGTCAGTGGGTCAGTCAGTGATGGTACGATGGGTCGCTCAGTGATGGGACAGTCGGTCAATCAGTGATGGGACTGTGCATCACTGAGTGATGGGACAATGGGTCACTCAGTAATGGTACGTTGGGTCACTCAGTGATGGGACAGTGGGTCACTCAGAAATGGGACATTGGGTCACTCCGTGATGGGTCAGTGGTTCAGTCAGTGATGGGACAGTGGGTCACTCAGTGATGGGTCAGTGGGTCAGTCAGTGATGGGACAATGGGTCACTCAGTGAAGGGACGGTGGGTAACTCAGTGATGGGACAATGGGTCACTCAGTGATGGGACAGTGGGTCACTCAGTGATGGGACAATGGATCAATCAGTGATGGGCAGTGGGTCCCTCAGTGAGGGGACTTTGGGTCACTCAGTGATGGGACAGTTGGTCACTCAGTGATGGGACATTCGGTCCCTCAGTGATGGGACAGTGGGTCACTCAGTGATGGGAAAATGGGTCACTCAGTGATGGGACAGTGGGTCACTCAGTGATGGGACAGTGGGTCAGTCAGGGATGGGTCAGTGGGTCAGTCATTGATGGGAAGGTGCGTCACTCAGTGATGGGACAATGGGTCACTCAGTGATGGGACTTTCGGTCACTCAGTGATGGGACAGTGGGTCACTCAATGATGGGTCAGTGGGTCAGTCAGTGATTGCAAAATGGGACACTCAGTGATGGTACGGTGGGTCAGTCAGTGATGGGACAGTGGGTCACTCAGTGATGGGACAGTGGGTCACTCAGTGATGGGACAGTGGGTCACTCAGGAATGGGACAATGGGTCACTCAGTGATGGGACAGTGGGTCACTCAGTGAAGGGACAGTAGGTCATTCGGTGATGAGACGTTGGGTCACTCAGTGATGGGACAGTGGGTCACTCAGTGATTGGTCAATGGGTCAGTCAGTGATGGGACAGTTTGTCAGTCAGTGATGGGTCAGTGGGTCAGTCAGTGATGGAACAATGGGTGAATCAGTGATGGGACGTTGTGTCTGTCAGGGATGGGTCAGTAGGTCAGTCATTGATGGGACGGTGCGTCACTCAGTAATGGGACAATGGGTCACTCAGTGATGGGTCTGTGGTTCAGTCAGTGATGGGACAGTGGGTCACTCAGTGATGGGTCAGTGGGTCAGTCAGTGATGGGACAATAGGTCACTCAGTGATGGGACGGTGGGTCAGTCAGTGATGGGACAGTGGGTCACTCAGTGAAGGGACAATGGATCACTCAGGAATGGGACAATGGGTCACTCACTGATGGGACAGTGGGTCACTCAGTGATGGGACAGTGGGTCTTTCAGTGATGAGACGTTGGGTCACTCAGTGATGGGTCAATGGGTCAGTCAGTGATGGGACAGTTGGTCAGTCAGTGATGGGACAGTTGGTCAGTCAGTGATGGGTCAGTGGTTCAGTCAGTGTTCGGACAGTGGGTCACTCAGTGATGGGACAGTGGGTCACTCAGTGAAGGGACAGTGGATCACTCAGGAATGGGACAATGGGTCATTCAGTGATGGGACAGTGGGTCACTCAGTAATGGGACAGTGGGTCACTCAGTGATGGTTCAATGGGTCAGTCAGTGATGGGACAGTTGGTCAGTCAGTGATGGGACAGTGGGTCACTCAGTGAAGGGACAGTGGATCACTCAGGAATGGGACAGTTGGTCAGTCAGTGATGGGACAGTGGGTCACTCAGTGATGGGTCAGTGGGTCAGTCAGTGATGGGACTGTGGGTCAGTCAGTGATGGGTCAATGGGTCAGTCAGTGATGGGTCAGTGGGTCAGTCTGTGATGGGACAATGGGTGAATCAGTGATGGGACGTTGGGTAACTCAGTGATGGGACAGTGGGTCACTCAGTGATGGGTCAGTGGGTCAGTCAGTGATGGGACAATTGGTCACTTAGTGATTGGATGGTGCGTCACTCAGTGATGGGACGGTGGGTCAGTCAGTGATGGGACAGTGGGTCACTCAGTGATGGGACAGTGGGTCACTCAGTGATGGGACAATGGGTCACTCAGTGATGGGATGGTGCGTTACTCAGTGATGGGTCAGTGGGTCAGTCAGTGATGGGACAATTGGTCACTCAGTGATGGGACGGTGCATCACTCAGTGATGGGACAATGGGCCACTCAATGATGGGATGGTGCTTCACTCTGTGATGGGACAATGGGTCACTCAGTAATGGGATGGTGCGTCACTCAGTGATGGGACAATTGGTCCCTCAGTGATGGGATGGTGCGTCACTCAGTGATGGGTCATTGGATCAGTCAGTGAGGGGACAATGGGTAACTCAGTGATGGGACGGTGCATCACTCAGTGATTTGACAATGGATCACTCAGTGATGGGTCAGTGGGTCAGTCAGTGATGGTACGGTGGGTCGCTCAGTGATGGGACAGTCGGTCAATCAGTGATGGGACTGTGCATCACTGAGTGATGGGACAATGGGTCAGTCAGTGATGGGACGTTGGGTCACTCAGTGTTGGGACAGTGGGTCACTAAGTGATTGGTCAGTGGGTCAATCAGTGATGGGACAATGGGTCACTCAGTGATGGGACGGTGCGTCACTCAGTGATGTGACAATGGCTGACTCAGAGATGGGACGGTGCATCACTCAGTGATGGGACAATGGGTCACTCAGTAATGGTACGTTGGGTCACTCAGTGATGGGACAGTGGGTCACTCGGTGATGGGTCAGTGAGTCAGTCAGTGATGGGACAGTGGGTCTCTCAGTGATGGGACAATGGGTCAGTCAGTGATGGGACGGTGGGTCACTCAGTGATGGGACAGTGGTCACTCATTGATGGGACAATGGGTCAGTCAGTGATAGGAGAATGGGTCACTCTGTGATGGGACGGGGTGTCAGTCAGTTATAGGACAGACAATTACTCTCACGGGGCATGTGGGTCAGTGGGTCAGTCAGTGATAGGATAGAATGTTACTCATTGACGGAATGGTGGATCATTCAGTGACGGGATGGTGGTTCAGTCAGTGATGGATCAGTGGGTATGTCAATGATAGGTCAGAGAGTTACTCAGCGACGGGATGGTGGGTCAGTGGGTCAGTCAGTGACAGGACAGAGATTATTCAGTGATGGATCAGTGGGTAAGTTCGTAATAGAACGATAAGTCACTCGTAACAGTGCAGTGAGTCAATCGGTGATGGCATGGTGGGTCAGTCAGGGATTTGACAGTGCATATGCCTCTCAGCCTTCAGGTAGAAGCTTGGTCACAGAGCCAGCCTGAAGACCTGAGCACGATGTTTCCGTGCGGCACAATTCTGCAGCTCAGCTCAAGGTTACGACAGTGGTGTGGCAGGCAGTGCTTCTCCTTCACATCTGCAGTCGCTCAGGTTCGTTCATGACAGCCCCCGCTGTCTGTGTGGCATCTGCACATTCGGCCTGTGATTTTCCTCCACCTGCACCGGTTTCTGCCCACATCCCAGAGGCACGCAGGCCAGTGGGTCAATTGTCCACGGTAAATCATTACTGATACATTGGTGCATGGTAAATTTGGCAGTATTGAAGGGGATGTGTGCAGAATTATATAGAACTGAAATATAATATTGCTAACAGTTACTGCGATGTAAATGGGTATCTGATGGTCAGCAGGGACTCTATGAGCAGAATGGCCTGACCCTGGGTACCTCAGTCTTTGATTCTCATACTATATCGATCCCACCGGGCACAAGACTCCACACCATTGAGGATGTTTTCCAAAGGCGGTGCTTAAGAAGACAACATCCCCAGATGCTTCCCGACCTGATGAGTTCCTTCAGCGTGTTGTACGTGTCGATCCATCTCTTGGGACTGTCACCATCTTGAACATGCCATCTTCTTGTTACTACTGACGGGGTGATGACACAAGAGCCTAAACACCAACACTCAACATTTTTGGACCAGCTTCTTCCCCCTACCAGCAGAGTTCCGAATGTTACGTGAACCCATGAACACTACCGCATTGTTAATCTTTACACTATTCGATTTCAAGTTCCTGGGTGTCAATATCTAACCTGCACCCAACGTATTGATGCAGCTGGAAAGGAAGGCACGACAGCGACTATATTTCATTTGGAGTTTGAGGGGTTTTGGTATGTCACCAAATCCACTCGCAAATTTCTACAGATGTACCATCGGGCAGATGGAGCTCGTCAGCCTGTGACGGCAGTCCATCTGAGAGAGGGAAAACTCTGATTTCAAACCTCCGCAATCTTGCGGCCATACCCACTCATGGGAAAGGCTTCGGGAATAAACCCTGAGGACAAATCTGGAGCTGGAGTCCCTAAGGCAGTCCAACGTTGCCTTCAACCTTCCGTGACGACACCGGTGCCAAGCTGTATTGGCCCTTGACCTTCCCTTGGACAGCATCGGTGGTGTGGAGAGAGGAGACTCACTGCAAGGGCAACTGCCGGTCTTCCATACAACCTTGCCCAGTCCTGTGTCCTGAAGAAGACTTTCCAGGTGCAGATCCATGGTCTCATGAGACTAATGGATGCGATATGTACCATGAAGAGCGTTCTAACTGGCTGCATCACTGCCTAGGATAAAGGGGATACTGCACAGGATACAACTAAGCTGCAGAGAGTTGAAAAATTAGTCAGCTCCATCATGGGCACCGGCTTCCCCAGCATCCAGGACACATTGAAGGAGCAATGCTTCCAGCATGAAGGGCCCCATCAGCCAGGTCTTGCCTTGTTCTCATTTCCGCCATCAGGAAGGAAGAATGAAACCCAAAGACACAAACTCATCAATTCAGGAACACACACTTCCTCCCTCATCACCATTCAGGGCCCCAGACAGTCCTTCCAGGTGAGGCGACACTTCACCTGTGAGTCGGCTGGTGTGGTATACTGCGTACGGTGCTCCCGGTGTGGCCTTTTATATATTGGTGAGACCCGACGCGGACTGGGAGACCGTTTCGCTGAACACCTACGCTCGGTCCACCAGAAAAAGCAGGATCTCCCAGTGGCCACACATTTTAATTCCACGTCCCATTCCCATTCTGATATGTCTATCCATGGCCTCCTCTATTGTCAAAATGAATCCAAACTCAGGTTGGAGGAATAACACCTTATATACCGGCTGGGTAGCCTCCAACCTGATGGCATGAACATTGACTTCTCTAATTTCCGTTAATGCCCCTCCTCCCCTTCTTACCCCATCCCTGACATATTTAGTTGTTTGCCTGTTCTCCATCTCCCTCTGGTGCTTCCCCCGCCCCTCCTTTCTTTCTCCTGAGGCCTCCCATCCCATGATCCTTTCCCTTCTCCAGCTCTGTATCACTTTCGCCAATCACCTTTCCAGCTCTTAGCTTCATCCCACCCCCTCCGGTCTTCTCCTATCATTTCGCATTTCCCCCTCCCCCCACTACTTTCAAATCTCTTACTATCTTTCCTTTCGGTTAGTCCTGACGAAGGGTCTCGGCCCAAAACGTCGACAGCGCTTCTCCCTATAGATGCTGCCTGGCCTGCTGCGTTCCACCAGCAGGTTGTGTGTGTTGTTGTGTTAATTCAGGAACAGCTTCTTGCCCTCTGCCATCTGATTTCTGAATGGACATTGAACAATAAACACTACCTCTCTGCTTTTTTTATTTCTATTTTTCCACTACTTATTTAATTTAACTTTTTAATATATATCTATGTACTTACAGAAAGTCACTTTATTTCTATTACTGTGTATTGCATTGAGCGGCTGCTGCAAAGACAACAAATTTCACAACATATGCCAGTGATATTAAACCTGATTCAGATTTATTTCTTCATAGTAACTTATAGTAATTTTTATGTATGGCACCGTACTGCTGCCACAGAACAACAAATTTCACAGCATACATCAGTGATAATAAACCTGATTCTGATCCTATTACTCATTCTAACTTGTGAAAAATCGCAGGTCTTTATTCAGGCAAACAGCAGTGACAGTCACCCACACCATTCTCCGCCTAACAGCATTAAAGCAAGTCTTCAGCTCGTTGACACATGGCGGGTTGTGGCATTTTACTCTGCTCTTTCTCACTTCTACTTTTTCCTGTATATACACAGTGGCATCAATTGTCTGCAAGTGCTGTACCTCCGGACGTTCTGAAGTCATTGGCGTCTTCATAGAAATGTACGTTGACACAAGAGATCCTGCACATGCTGGAAATCTTGAGCAACAGGCACAAAACGCTGGAGGAACTCAGCAAGTCAGGCTGCATCAATGGAGGAAAATAGGCAGTCGATGTCTTGGGCCAAGATCGTTCATCAGGACTGAAGGGAGGTGTGGAGGGAAGACAGGAATATACATTCCATTTTGCTGTCATCCTGTGTTGAGTCCCATTCGGATATCTTCAACTTACTTTCCTTTCTGTCCATGGTGGGGATCTGGAGTAAGCCATTTTTGGAAAGAGACACAAGAGGATGTGTATTTAGAGAGTGCCTTCATTAACTTTCATAACTCCTCTCTTCTCTTACGTAGCTTGAAGGTTCTAATGCATGGTCACCTGTTGTAAGAAAAGGCAACACACACACACACACACACACACACACACACACACACACACACACACACACACACACACACACACACACACACACACACACACACACACACACACACACACACACACACACACACACACACACACACACACACACACACCTAGAGTGCCTAAGACTTTTGCACAATACTGTAGTAATTTAGTGTATTGCACAGCATTGCTGCCACAAATTTCATGACACACAGTGCCTATAAGAAATATTCACCATGCCCCCCCCCCCACCCCTGGAAGTTTTCATGTTTTATTGTTTTAAAACATTGAATCACAGTAGATTTAATTTGGCTCTTTTTGACATTGATCAATAGAAAAAGACTCTTTTGTGTCAACGTGAAAACAGATCCCTACAAAGTGATCTAAGCTAATTACAGATGTGAAACACACAATAATTGATTGCTTAAATATTCATCCCCCTTTCATATGACACACCAAATCATCACTGGTGCAGCTAAATGGTTTTAGAAGTCACGTAATTAGTTAAATGAAGATCTGTTTTTGGAGGCTTGTGTGCAGTCAAGGTATTTCAATTGATTGTAGTAAAAATTAAATCCACATGTGGAAGGTCCAACTGCTGATGAGTCAGTATCCTGGCAAAAACTACACCATGAAGACAAAAGAACACTCCAAGCAGCTCCATAAAAATATTATCTCCACAAGTCAGGAGATATATACAAGAAAATTTCCAAGTCACCAAATATCCCTTGGAGAACAGTTAAGTCAATTATCAAAAATGGAAAGAATATGGCACAGCTGTAAATCCACCTAGAGGAGCCTGTCCTCAAAAACTAAGTGGCCACGCAAGAAGGGGATGAGTGAGGGAGGCCACCAAGAGACCTATGACAACTCTTGAGGAGTTACAAGCTTCAGTGGCTGAGATGGAAGTGACTGCGCATAGAATAACTGTTGCCCGGGTGCTTCACAAGTCGCAGCTTATTGGGAGAGCAGCAAAGAGAAAGACACTGTTCAAACAATCTCCCATGAAATCTCAGCTAGAGTTTGCCAGAAGGCATGGGGGAGACACTGAAGTCAGCTGGAAGAAGGATCTGTGGTCTGATGAAACCAAAATTGAGCTTTTTGGACATCAGACTAAATGCTGTTTGGCGTAAGCCAAACAGCACACATTATCAAAAACACACCATCCCTACCGTAAAGCATGGTGGTGGCTGTATCATGTTGTGGGGATGCTTCACTGCAGCAGGCCCTGGAAATGTTGTGAAGGTAGAGGGTATAATGAATGCAGCAAAATACAGGGAAATCCTGGAGGAAAACCTGGTGCAGTCTGCAAGAGAACTGCAACTTGGGAGAAGATTTGTTTTCCAGCAAGACAATGGCCCCAAGCATAAAGCCAAAGCTACACAGGAATGGCTTAAAAACAACAAAGTTAATGTCCTGGAGGGGGGCCAAGCCAGAGTCCAAACCTCAATCCAATTGAGAATTTGTGGCTGGTCTTGAAAAGGGCTGTTCACTCACGATCCCCATGCAATCTGACAGAGCTTGAGCAGTTTTGTAAAGAAGTATGGGGGAAAAAATTGTTGTGTTCAGATGAGCAAAGCTGATAGAGACCTATCCACACAGACTCAAGACTGTAATTCAGATTCAGATTCAGTTTATTGTCATTTAGAAACCACAAATGCAATGCAGTTAAAAAATGAGACAACGTTCCTCCAGAATGATATCACAAAAGCATATGACAAACCAGACTACACAAGAAAATCCACGTAACGTTTGGCAATCCCCAATCCAGAGTTCGGAGAGGCTGCTGCATATTAATATCGCGCAACTGTCTTAGCGCGTTTCCCGGAAAGGAGCTCCAAATCCAACAGACAAAAACAAGACCAAAAACTAAAGCTACAAGACCTGCACAAAACCACATAGTTACAACATATAGTTACAACAGTGCAAACAATAGCATAATTGATAAAAAAACAGACCATGGGCACAGTAAAAAATAGTCCCAGATGTTAAAGGACTGTAAGTTCAAAAGAAATCACCACAGTTTCCATAAGTCCCCAGGGTCCCGACAGACTCGCCATCCCACGCCAGCAGAAGGGAATACCCCCGCTATGGACTTCCATGGCGCCGCCCGACTCAGCCTCGCAGATGCAGCAGACAATGGAAGCTCCGTCGAAACCAACCTTGCAGACGCAGCACACACCGAAAGCAACCTGAGTCCGTCGAACCTCCGAGTCGACGACCATCCGCTCCGGCACAGCTTCTCCGAGCACCATCCTCTGCCGAGCGTATTAAGATGGCTCCGCCAATGGCCATCAGCAATGCAACCCCGAGGACTGGGGGCCTGGTCTTCCCAGCAGAGTCCCGGACCTCACAGCAGCAGCAGCAACGAAGAAGGTCTTCCTGGAATTTCCCGATGTTTCTCCGTGCTTCCACGTCCATTTTCAATCGATTATGATTGCGCACAACACTCCAATTCACAAATAACAGATAATCAGCTCTGGAGTGGCCGCTGCAAGCTGCGTCGCACCGCCATCTTGGATCAATTGCTGCCAGAGGTGTATTTACTAAACACTGATTTGAAGGGGGTGAGTAATTATGCTATCAATTATGTTGTGCTTAATAATTGTAATACATTTAGACCAATTTGTAGAAATTTGTTTTCTCTTTGACAGGAAAGAGTCTTTCTGTTGGTCAGTGTCAAAAAGCCAAATTAAATCCATTGTGATTCAGTGTTAGATAACATGAAAACTTCTGGGGGAGAGGGAAGAAATGAATACTTTTTATAGGCACTGTATGTGTTTGATGATAAACCTGATTCTGAAATGGGTCTCTATTGGGGACTGAGAGTGGGAAGTGGTTAGGGAGAAGGGAATCATGGGTGGGTAGAGGGGAAGGGAGAGGGGAGCACCAGAGAACCATTTTGTGATGATCAGTAAACCAATTGCTTTGAGTCAATTGACCTTACCTGATATCTCAGGGCTGGGTTTGTCTGCACCGTCCCCCACTCCCTGTCCCTGGCACTCCTTCTCTACCACCTGTCCCACACTCCTGTGGTGCTCCACACTCACCATTCCCAACATCCTTTGCTGCTGGTTCATAACAACAAATGTTCTCTCCGTAGATGCTGCCTGACCTGCTGAGCTTTTCCCAGCACTTTCTGATATTGGTTCAGATTTCCAGTGTCTGCAGTTTTTCCTCTTGCTCCTCGTACCTCATTCATTGATTACATGACTACATTATGGGGGTTTTCAGGTCAACCAAACAGTTATGACCTTAAGTCATCCCAGAGCTGTTTATTGACAATTTTTCTTAATTCGAAACGACTAACTTAAGCGAAAGTTAACAGTTAGGTGGCTATATCTAACAAACAGTCAAACGTAGAAACTGTTCTTAACGAGTTCTCATTCAAGCACAGACTTAAAGTGGTAAATTTAAAAGTCAATGTGATATATCAGTCATTAAGGAGAGACTTCCCCAAAACAACGAATCCTTCAAAGTAATGATGAATCTGCCGATCACAGCCAAGCGATGCCTTGTCCGAAGAAATCACGAGGAAATAAAAGGAACTGACCTTTTGACTGGAGGGTGGTCACTGCACAAACCTTCCCCACCTTGCAGGGGTTCAACTCAACTGTGCATGCCACAATTCCCGAATGAATTCAAAAAAGGTCGATCATTCCCAAGACGCCGAACAACATTAACTTCATCCAATCCTTTGAACTGGGATAACTCTGGTAATGCCTTCACTCTCTGATACTGGACTGTAAAGGAAAAATAAACGTGTAACAAACAAAACTGGTGGAGCCTCCACACCTCCAACTGACAACAACATCTTTACACAAAAATAAAAATGAGAACTGCGTCACAGACCGCGGGCTTTATTTAAATACCATTTGGAACATGACATAACATCAACCCATGATCATGAGAGAATCGCATCATCCCACTCACAAGACCATTATATCATCCCACTGTCCCGTGTTCAAACTGTGAGCATGTAACACAGTCAATAATTAGGTCTGTGACCCTTCATCAGAAAGAAGGAGTTCTAACAATGCGGTTGTGTTCTACGAGATGATTTGGAGTTGGATTAGGCTATGGCTACTTAGTATATAAGACGAGAGGTGATCTTGTCGAGGTAGGGGTTTTGCGTGTATTAATATTTAAGTAATATTTGAGTTATATTAGATTGGTTGATTAAGTATTCTTGTTTGTTTAAATAAATTACCGGTTGTAAGAAAAAGTACGTTGATTGCATATGTCGTCACACGTGATACGTGCACACCCTGTTTAAAGTAGAACACAAAGTTACAACTGCATCCCCAGACTCTCATGTCTTCTTTGAATTAATTTACTATTTTGAAGTTACAAAACCTAACAGGGTTCATAGATGCTGAGATTTCTGTTTCTTGAGCAAGTTTTACAACAGTCACAGGATACTCAGTCAAATGATCAGAGCCCAAGATGAGGAGGTTCCTTTATACGGGAAGGTGGAAATCTTTGGAGCTGACAGACCCAGCGGGTGCTCGGTGCTCATTCAGTCAGTGAGTATATTCATAATTGACCACACACAAAATACCGGAGGAATTCAGCAAGTCAGGAGGGAAGTAAACAAGCAACATTTTGGGCTGAGACACAAAACATCCACTATTTATTTCCTTCTATGCCAGCTTCCTGACCTGCTGAGTTCTGCCAGCATTTTGTATTTTTTCCCCCTATTTCTTATATTCTATCTTGCTCTGACTAGACTCCATGAGAGAAAGAAAAAAGATAAAAGTTAAGCACAGTTAACAAATCGATGTTAACATTTAATGTGAAGCCAATGACAAATTGAACTTTCAATAATGATTTGTGTTTATGCCAATTTAAGAAATGTAAACTCTTTAATTCTATGGGATTTCTTCATGGGGTGATTTTCTAAATGTTTTTGTAAGAGCAGAATGATTTCATCTATCAATTTCAAATCTGACATTTACACCAACAGTTGATTTTATTGTATAATTATACAGTGAAGTAGAAGACCACGTGATATAGAAGCAGATTTTGGTCTTTTGCCCTGTCAAGTCTGATCTGCCATTTCATCATGGCTGATCCATTTTCCCTCTCAGCCCCAGTCTTTTGCTTTCTTTCCGTATCCCTTCATGCCCAAGAATCCATCAACTTCTGTCTTAAATATACCCAATGAATTGGTCTCCACAGCCACCGGTGGCAATGAATTCCACAGATTGATCACTCTCTGGCTAATGAAATTCCCCTTTATCTTCATTCCAAAAGCATACCCCTCTATTCTGAGGCTGTGTCCTCTGGTTTTAGAGTCACCCACTATAGGAAACATCCTTTCCACGTCCACTGTATCGAGGACTTTCAACACTTGAAGGGTTTCAATAAGATTTCCCCTCATTCTTCTGGATTCCAGTAAGTAGAGGCCCAGAGCCATCAAATACTCCTCATATAACAAGACGTTCAATCCCAGATTCATTGTCATGAACCTTCTCTGAACCTTGTTTTGTAAAGCCGCTCTTTAAAGTCGAAAATCAAAAATTGCTGGAAACATTGAACTGAAATCGAAAATGTTGGGAACACTCTGCAGAACAGGTAACATCTCAGAGAGCTCCGAGGACTCCAGCAAATTTCTACAGATTTACGGTGGTTGACTAGCTGCATCAACGCCTAGTATGGAAGCTCCCATGTAGAAGATTGAAAGAAGCAGCAGAGGGTTGTAGATTTAGCTAGCTCCACCACAGGCACAATTCTCCCCACCATTACAGGCATTGCATCAAGAAGGCTGCATCCACCTTTAAGGACCGTCACCACCCAGGACGCACGGCACCATAGCGTAGTTGTTAGAATATTGCTTTACAGTACAATTCCCACCATTGCCTGTACGGAGTTTGTACATTCTCCGGGTGCTCTGGTTTTCTCCCACAGTCTGGGAACATACTGGTTGGTAGGTGAATTTGTCATTGTGAATTGCCCCGTGATTAGGTTAGGGTTAAATCGAGGGTTGCTGGGCGGCACAGCTTGAAATGCTGGAAGGGCCTGTTCCTTGCTGTATCTCAATAAATAAATAAATTAAATAAATAAGTGCACTCAGGGAGGAGGTTCAGGAGCCCCAAGACCCTACTCATTGTTTTTAGAAGCAGCTTCTTCCCCTCTGCCATCAGATTTCCGTACAGTCCATGAACCGAACAACCCCACCTCACTTTCCCTCTTTTGCTCTATCTATTTATTATTACAACTTTTAGTTTTTTGTCTTGCATTGTACTGCTGCCACAAAACAGCAAATTCCACAACGTATGTCAACGATAATAAACCTGATTCTGATTCCCAATCTGCGGTAATGGTTCAGGTTACAGATCTGAAATGTTAACTCCGCTTTTCCGCCTGACGTGTTCGTGAAGGTCTTTGACCTGAATCACTAACCTTTTTTTTCCCCCCGCTGATGCTGCCTGACCTGCAGAGTGTTTCCAGTGTTTTCTGTGTTTCTCTCAAAGGTCAGTCTCGAAGCCGCTGCAGCGTCGCTCTGCAATTTGGCCCCATCAACCAACCATTTTGCGGTGGGTGACTGATGTCACTGTGTGGGCACCACTTTTCAATGTTTGTATTGCCAAATAGGTTTGAAGTATCTCTCATCACTTCTTTTTCGGAATATTCCCATGGCAACTGACATTGAACGATGATCTTTAAATAAATTATTCATTCTTTCCCTTTAAATTGCCTTTGATGTAAAATGTCACAATTCAGTATAAAGGAACAATGGAAAACACTACTGCATTTGAGCAGTATAAACCTTGGTCTAGTGCCTACAGTATACGGAGTGGGAGATAAGACTGTGCCAAATTCTGTGTTGCAGACTATTAGTAATGAAGGTGCTGATGCTGGATTCATTTTTGCATGTAAATTCATCGGGACATTGTTCTTTTGTTTAAACCAATCCACTTTCTGAGCCAAGAATCGACCTCTTCCCAAACAGTATGGAGCAAAGTTTCACTTAGTTCTTTTGGAGAATTTCTTGCCCGTCCAGCAGTTTAAAAAAAATGGTGAAGAGTGCAGGGTAAAGTGGAGCAGCTAGCAGAGCAGGGCCTAGGCTCAGTCCTGACTTCCAGTGCTGTCTGTGTGGAGTTTGCATGTTCTCCCTATGACCACCTCCACCTAGGTTTCCCCTAGGTGCTCCACTTTCACATCCCAAGCTCAGGGGATAATTAGCCAATGTAAAATCAGGGATGGAATCTTGTTGAGAGGGCAGGTGTATACAGGAATCTGGAGTTCCGCTGTAGGGTCTTGACTCTAAATGTTGGCTGTCCATCTCCTTCCACTGAAATCCTTCAGCAGTTTTGTTTTACTCCAGAATCTGGAGGGAATTGATGGGAATGTCAGGGGAATAAAATATGATCCGTGTAGGATTAGTGTAAGGAGCTGGTTGATGGTTAGTGTGGCCCATGGGGGAAGGGTTTGGGCAAAGGGTCTGTTGCTGTGTTGTATGATTCTCTGACTTAAAATTCATCCCTATTTACATCTAAGTATCACAGCACAAACCTTAGCAGTTGGTACAAGTATATATATACCCACCTTGGCCTTTTTAACACCCAAAATGCAGATTACCAATTCAGAGGAAGTTCATTATGAATTTTGTCTGCAGTGAGCTGTGCTTCCAAAATTTTGGGTGAGCTCTTATTAGATTTATTGATCCTTTAACCCTTGGGCATGATGGCCATGGTCCTCTGCAGTATCTAGCACATCTTCAAGTTAGCATCCATCATTAAAGACCCCTATCACCCAGGACATGCCCTCTTCCCGTTGCTACCATCAGGCAGGTGGTACAGGAGCCTGAAGGCACACACTAAATGATTCAGGAGCAGCTTTTTCCCCTCTGCCATCAGATTTCTGAATGGACATTGAAACCATGAACACTACCTCTCTCCTTTTTTTTGCACTAATTCTTTAATTTAACACATATATATGTTAAATTATATATACATACACATACCTGCTGTACTTCACAGGTTTTTCTCTATTATCATGTATTGCATTGTACTGCTGCTGCAAAGACAATAAATTTCACAACATGTGCCGGTGATATTAAACCCGATTTTGGTTCTGAATCTGATTCAGCCACAGTGCTACCATTACCTCTCCTGCTGCTTCCTTCCTGCTGGGCTGAAGGGTCGCAGAAACGTCGTCATTGCTGGCTTGTTGCAAATTCCCAATTTCCAATATTCCATGTTGTTAAGTGTGCTGAACTTCATGGTCACTGTGTCTCCAGCCTTAAATTTCACCTCTTCACTCTGTTAAGGTAAGTGGGCTTTTTTTTGGCAAGGTTCACATGTACTGCACCTCCTGAAACATCCAACAGAAGCCGGTGATGAGGCATTTTTGAAAATCTCAAAGTTGCCACACTAGTAGATAGGGTGATTAAGAAGGATATGGCGTACTGGCCTTCGTTAGTCACGGGACAGAGCTCAAGAGGAGCAAGATGATATTGCAGCCATATAATCGATTGGTTAGACCCCACTTGGAGTATCGTGTTTAGTTGCATTCACCTCATAGGAAGGACATGGGAAGGTGTAGAAGAGATGCTGTCTAGATTAGAGAACATGTCTTTTGAAGAAGTGTTGAGCCATCTAGGTCTTTTTTCTTTGGGTTGGAGGATGAAGTGCAACTTGATAAAGGTGTATAAGATGGTAAGAAACATAGGTAGAATATACTGTCAGCCTCTTTCTCCCTGGGTGCCAATAACTTATACAAGAGCGCATAATTTTAAAGTGATTGGAGGAAAGTATAGAGGGGATGTCGGAGGTAGGTTTTTACACAGATTGTTAGGTGCATGGAATGCTCTGCCGGAGGTGGTATTAGAGGGAGATACATTAGGGATATTTAAGAAACTCTTAAATAGGCTCATAGATGAAAGAAAAATGAAGGGCTATGTGGGAGGGTTAGATTGACCTTGGAGTAGGTTAAAAGGTCAACAAATATGGTGGGTCAAAGGGCCTGCATAGTTCTGTACAGGTCTATATTCTCCAGAGCCATAGCACAGGTACAGTATGTGCCTTTCAGCCCAACACCTTCACCTCTCAATACAAGTCTCCTTTATCAACAGGCTACTGAGTTCTGATACTTCAAGTGTTCCTCCACTTACTCCTCAAGTGTTATGAGGGTACCGTCTTCCAATGCCCACACAGGCACGCTGTCTAGGTCTTGCTGCCTGCAAGATGGGTTGCTTCATCAGCTGAGAGGTTGCACGTGGAATTGGGTGCGGCACAACTGTCAGTGAGCATCTCCATATCTGACTTCATGGCGAAAGGAAGAACATTGATTGGAGATGTGTGAGCTGAGGTCACTGCCTTGGGTACTGCCCTGGAGTTGAGGTAACTGACCTCCAACTACCACAACCATCTTCCCTTGACTGGACTGCTTTCCTATTGACCAGTTTTTGTAGGGCTCCAAGTTGTCACTCAGTCAAAAGTTGCCTCGATGCCACTCTGTCCTCAGCTCCTTGGCCAAGTATGGACCTGGACAGTCATTAAAACAGAAGTCAAGCAAACCCAATGGAGCCCAGAGATTTGGTAAAAGGATTACTGATGATTAAGTGTAACTTTATCTACTTTTCTTCATTGAGACTACCCTGATAAGCCAGTTCATAATCCAGATTAAGTCCTGATTTTAATTGACAGAGTTTTCTTGGGGAAGTTTCCACATTGTCAGCTAGACAGTAGATTGCAGCTGCAATGCAACATTTGGCTGGTTCTGAAGTGCCGGTTGTTCACACTGCAGCACTCGGGATGTGGAGCTTTTGCTATGTCCACTGCTAGCCACTGTTGAAGTGAATCGAAATGTTGAAGATGGGCAGAATCTCAGGAGGAAGCAGAGATGGATCATCTGCTCGACACTCCTGACTATATCTGCTTGCAACAGTTTCAGCTTTGTCTTGAGCTCTCACTTTCTGCACTCATCGTTCAGTGAAGTTGGAGATAACCTCTGAGACTTCTCCTGCTGTAAACTGTTTAATCAGGTGAACTGAATTGCAAAGCGTTTATCCAAACTACTGCCTGTGGGATCTACTGAATGGCACTTTCTGCTGTTCGGTACGAGCTAAAAGGACTCATTTGCAAATCAGCCCAGTGCTGTCTCTCCTGTGCCCTACACTTTGCACTGAGCCATGGTAAGGGTGTAGTGTGATATAAATCAGGGCTCAGCATTGAATTTCAAGAATAACAGTGCACACCCTTCTCTGTTGCTTAGTAAACTGCCCGAGCTGTGCTAAATCCATCCAAATTAATGCTACAGAACACAAGGGAGGATAATTTTCTTCATTTGGATGGTGGTTACAGATGCATCTGTAATAGACAATAGGTGCAGAAGTAGACCATTTGGCCCTTCGAGCCTGCACCGCCATTCTGAGATCATGGCTGATCATCAACTATCAATACCCGGTTCCTGCCTTGTCCCCATATCCCTTGATTCCCTTATCCATAAGATACCTATCTAGCTCCTTCTTGAAAGCATCCAGAGAATTGGCCTCCACTGCCTTCTGAGGCAGTGCATTCCACACCCCCACAACTCTCCGGTAGATAGGCAGATATAGGTAGATAGGTCAGGTACTGAAAGGTCATCAACCTGAAACAGGAACTCAGTGTCTCTCTCTATAGTTGCTGCCTGACTCGCTGAGCATTACAACAGATTTTAGCCACGATGAAGCTGAGTCGGTCTACTCATTGCCCTGCTACAGACACTGTCTGGTAGGCATGTCCTCAGCTTAATCAGATGCAGCAACGGTAGTCAGAGTGATACCGAAGAGTGCTGTTGTGGTTTCGTATGCCATTCACACTTCGGTGAGCCAGGAGCCTGTCCGGTCGGGAGCCGGGGTTGTATCGATCTTTGTCTGGTATCCCGTCTGCAGCCGTCCCAACACGGGTGGCCCTGAGTTGGCATCACCTGATGGGGTCCCTGAAGCATGCAGGCCTCCACATGACATCAACGTGTTGATGCAGGTCATGGAGGTATTAAATAGTAATTCCAATTCTAAGAGCATGATCACCTTCAACTCTATTCTCCGGATGTCTGTGATAACTATACCAGATTGGGAACACTGGGCCTTATCCAATCCATTGGTCTTTGTTTTGACATGGAAGGAGTACACTCACCCCATAACTATGCCAGCTCAGAGCAATACCTTTCCGCCACTTATTTCCATGTAATCTATTTTCCATCGTGCTCCCATCAACTCCCCTCTGATTCTCTCACCATTTAGCTACACAGCCGAATTAACCTACCAGCACAACATGTCTTTGGAATGTAAAAGGAAACGGGAACACCCTGAAGAAATCCATGTGGTCACGGGGAGAGCATGCAAACTCCACATCAAAAGTACTTCCTGCTGCACTACAATGCTCTCATTTGTTCTCATGTTGTTTGGCATTGAGTTTCGATACAACTGTTTGACCAACTTTGTCAAGAGTTGCACACACCTGATGTCATCTACAAGGCAGGTGGAGTGATGGTTATTCCCATAAGACATCACTCCTTGTCCTGACCTTTTAACTCCCTTCTTAACAAAATCCATGTGAGTATTACTCTGATTGGCTCATGTAAGTTGGCTTTTAACTTTTCCCATAAAGCAATTTGGGACTTCTACTCTTTTAAAGTAGCCTTTTAAATGCATACTGTCTTCAGTTTTAAGCATGTTGTAAAACTAGTCAGCTCCATCATGGGTGCTAGCCTCTGTAGTATCCAAAACATCGTCAAGGAGTGGTGTCTCAGGAAGGCGGTGTCCATTATTAAGGACTCCAGTCACCCAGGAGAAGCCCTCTTCTCACTGTTACCATCAGGTAGGAGATACAGAAGCCTGAAGGCACACACTCAGTGATTCCGGAACAGATTCTTCCCTCTGCCATCTAATTTCTAAATGGACATTGAATACATGAACACTACCTCACCTTTTTAAAATTATTTCTGCTTTTTCACTGCTATTTTTAATTAAACTATTTAATATGCATATATACTTACTATAAATCATTTATTTTTCCTACATTATTATGTATTGCATTGTACTGCTGCTGCAAAGTTAACAAATTTCATGACACATGATATTAAACCTGGTTCTGATTCAGATTCTGAAGTTGGCTTTGGAGAATAATTCTGGATATGTGCTGACAGCTTATAAGATGACGTTGAGGTGTCACTCACTTCTCTTCATGTTACTCTTAAGAAGCACTTCAAAAGCCAGAGCTCAATTTTCACCTCGGCTATTTTTTTTACTGACCATTTCCCTTTTATAAAAACTGTCTCACCAAACAGTCTATTCTGCAAAATGTCCCCATTTCTTTAAGAGGCCATTTGTAAAGCTCCCAAAAGCGACACAGGCAGCTACTGTTGTAATGAAACTTGAAAGCAATTTTAAACTTCCGTCAAATATAACTGCATGGTTTTATGCTACATTATCCGTGCCTCGGTGAGATAGGAATCTTGCAAACTCTGGTTACCTGACCATTGTGCCCTTGTTATCTGTGACAGGCCAAGGGGAAGCTCGGTTACTGTGGTAATTTCCCTGTAGGGTAGTTTTCTATTATTTATTCAGATACAGCATAGAATAGGCCCTTCTGGCACTGCCCAGCAATCTCCCAATATAACCCTAGCCTAATCGTGGGATAATTTACAATGACTAATTAAGGAGCTCTTTGGACTGTGGGAGGAAACCTGGTACACGGTCACGGGGAGAGCTAGCGGGAATTGAACCCGGGTCGCCTGTACTGTAGAGCATTGTACTAACCACTATGCTACCATGCCACCCATAACTGTTCTACATAACAGAGTCAATGTGCAATGGGAACAGATTTAGCCATAACTTTCCAAAGATAATTAAATAAATACTTACAAAACAAACAGATTGCATGGGAAAGTCATGACGAGGGGACCTTGAAGTCAAAAATGAAAGATAGTCTAAAGATGTTTGCTAATTAGTCACCAGTTAATTCCACTGTCGAAACTGCACAATGGTCACTAAATTGGACCAATAGACAACTGTTAAATAATTTGGACTCTGAAGAGTAGAATCAGTAGAGAAAACCACAAAGTGTTGGTACTCTATCCTGTCTAGCTGTTGGTGCTCGGTAGAAACAGGTGTCTGTGTGTTTATGTACCCAGCCTACAAGTGACTCCAGACCCCAGTCGATGTAAATGATTCTCAGCCACACTCCAGTACGGTGGAGAAGCCTGCTTACTTGGAAGGGTCATGGAAGGGTGGGTGATAAATTCTGGCACTACATCAGAGAATAAGTTAAACAAAGCATTGCCCCAAACCCTTCTACCTCTCTGAAAGAGCTGAGTACTTTTGGATGGATTATAACATCTGAATAGGGAGTTGCTGGTCTCGGCTCTTGTTGGTGAAGGACAAGCTGGAGATAGGGAGCGTATCTAAGATACCGAAGTGCCAGGTTGTGCATTTAGTTTTAAGGGACTCTGGATCAAGGTCTCTTTGGTGGGCTTTTGCCATTGCTTGGGGGCTGGGGGGGGAGGAATTGGTCCTCTGATGGCACGAGTGGGGGGGGCTTTATGCTTGTGCAAAGAGTGAAGGGAGGGGCCTTTGTTTCTATTATTCATTCTATGGTGGTTCTTGTACAAATTTGAGGTTGTGTACTGTGTACATTCTCTGATATTAAATGAAGATTAAACTTTGAAAGAGGAGTACATTACCCATGAGCCCACTTTCAGTGCTTCACTACCATTATTCTATAGCTTCTTACACAGCTGGGGATGCAATGAGGTAGGAATTTCTGTGAATAATTTCCAGGGAGATGCTTAAGACAGAAAGTCACAAATGATGAAAAAGGGGACCCTGTTGCTCTCCTCTGCTGATCCATCTTGTGTCACTATTACCCTATCTATTTCCCGTCTCTCACCCTCTCCATCTGCCGGTCACCCACACACGTTCCTCCCACTAGCTCCTCTCCCACATCCATTCCTTGATTTCATGGCCTATCCCTTGCCTCCACTTTTTTATGCTGCCCGTCCCTTCTTCGTCTTTCAGTCTCGACCCAAGTCGTTGACTGCCCATCTCTTCCTTATCTTTCAGTCTCAACCCAGATTCCTTCCATAAGTGCTGCCTGACCTGCTGAGTTTCTCCAGCACATTATGTGTCACTCCAGATTCCAGCATCTACAATCTCTTGTCTCCATTTCTTTCCCTGCACCTCCCATGTCACTCTACTTTCTTAGCTTTGATTCACAGCCATCTTAATGGACACCATCCTTCAGTGCCCCAGCAAAATCAAGAGTGCAGGATTATTGTCCAAAACAACTCCCACAAAATGTTGGCATCATCCAGGAGTATTGCTGAGAGAGCTGCTTGTTAAGTTGTAAAGATCCAGAGATGAAATTGATTTGAATGCTATGGGGTTTGTCTTCTTTGGAGATAATCCAGTCTTAAGCTCCTGGCTTGCTCTCTGTCCTGAGAAATACGTAGCAAGTGGGGTAACTCTCCACCAATACATAATGTTGCATTGTGTGTGACCTCCTGATCTTTCCGGCAATCAGGATCCCCCTTCGCCCATAACGCTTATTTGCTGAAAACCCAGAAATACTTACTCTGAAAGTGGCTTAATTTGTTGTAGAAAATTATGGTTTCCTGCTTATGTTTATGCTTTGTCACTTCAGAACATTAAATGGAAAAGATGGGAGTCTAACTTAGTTTTCCTTTAAGTGAGACATGCACGAATCATATGGTTGCATCAAGACATATGCAATTCACTTATTTTTACATATAACCTGTAGTGAATTATTTAAACAAACAAGAGTTCTTACTCAAACAATATATTTACAATAGTACTCAAATATTACTGAAATATTAAGTACATAACACTCCTTACTGCTTAGCAATCAACTCCGATTCAATAAAGAATGCATCAGTTATATAAATATAATACAACTGCTAAATAGAGGCATCCACAGCATAGTAAATTCTAAATTGCCCAATTCAGGTGTGAAGATTTAATCGCTGTGGAGGATTTCCTACTCTTGCGGGATAACCTCTTTCCTGTCACTCTTCTTGGCAATGAAATTTGTGGAAGTGAAGCAACCTCGGGTTCTGGGGCCCCCTCTGTGGTTGTTGCTGGAGCTGACTCTGGGACTGCAGGAAGTGGTTCTGACAGCACCAGACACCTTTCTTCTCCTTTTTTTTGGCTTTTCTCTTTGCATCTACTTTGATCCTCGCTTTTCTCCCAGTCCCAGCTTCTTCCTCCCTCATTATCCTGTTCTTTTACTTTTCATCTTCCTTCTCTCTTTCATGCCTATCTCTTTCTTGCTCACATTCTCTTCTCTCCTTTTCACCTTGTTGTCTTTCTTTTTCTTGCCTTCCTTTTTCTTCTAGTTTCTTATGGGTATCTCTGAATTTGCTGATTTCTCAGAAATTAGATCTTGTTTATCCTTTTCCCTTTCCACAGGTCTTATGTCATCCTCCTCTTCTTCTTTTTCTTCTTCTAGTTTGTGCATCCTGCTCTTGGGAAGGTCCATTTAGTTCACTGGATAATTCTCTTATTAATCCTTCTATTGCTCCCTTTACAGTCGGATCTCTCTTTTTGGTTTCCTCATTCACAACATCATTTAATGAATCCTCTGTTTTGGTACCTTCATTGACTCATTTCTTTTTGGCCTTCCATTCATCCAGCTAGGCTTTGGTCTTTGCATCTACTTTTAGAAGCAGATTTTTTGTTTCCACTTGGATTTCAGCAATAAGCCTAATGCACTCAGGGTAGATTCTGGTTCTTTAAACTCACAGAAGCCAAATGCTTGCAACTTTACTGAAGCTCCTTGAACTCTCTTTCAGCTTAAAACCAAGCCAAATATCGCAAGTAACTGCCTGATTAACATATCAGAAACTTTCTCAAATATGTTTTGCCTGCAAAATACTGTTGTAGTCAGACCACTGCTTTTGTCACTTTCCTTTGAGCAGCATGGTCTTTCCTTGATCCAATATCCTTTCCAACCAGAGGCACAGAGGTTGGCACCAACATCTGTTTGTCCTCTGTTGGGGAACAGCATGGAGACAGTTATGGCATCATCTAGTACCTTTCCTAATCTACTTTCAGTTGCCTCTGTTACAGTGGATGGATATCCAATCAGGTTGTAGTTGTCTCAGCTGATCCTGTCCCCACAATGCTGGCCCTCTGGTTTTAACCACATATGAAGCCAAATGCAGTGGCCTCCTCTATTGCCTCAATGAGGCCACACTCACTCACTCATGTAACACCTTAACTTCCATCTGGGTAGCCTCCAACCTGATGGCATGAACATCGATTTCTCATATTACTGGTAATTGCCTTTCCCCCCCACTTCACTATTCCCCATTCCCATTTCCCTCTCTCACTTACTTGCCCATCACCTCTCTCTGGTGCTCCTCATCTTTCCCTTTCTTCCATGGCCTTCTATCCTCTGCTATCAGATTCCCCCATCTCCAGCCCTTTATCTTTTTTTAACAATCGACTTCCCAACTCTTTACTTCACCACTCACCTCTCCCAGTTTCACCTGTCACCTACCACCTTGTATTTCTTCCTCCCCTTCTCCCACTTTCTAACTTTGACTTCTCCTCTCTTTTATTCCAATCCATGGTATCAGTCCAAAACATCAGCAGTTTACTCTCTTCCATAGCAGCCTGGCCTGCTGAGGTCCTCCAGCATTTTGTGTGTATTACTTTGATTTCCAGCATCTGCAGGTTTTCTCTTGCTTGTTGGTTGTCGTATTTCACCGTTGTGACTGTCATTCCCATGAACGTTATCTTTTCTCCAGTATTAGTTCTTAGTTGGATAACTGTAGCCTTCCGTTTAGTATCTTTGAAATGTTGTTCAAGCTCATTTTGTGGAATGACTGAAACAGCTGAAATTGTCCAATTCTATTTTAATTAAATTGCTGTTCACTTCTGGTGTAAGCCCTATTGCTTGTCTATTATTAGTTTTCACATTGTAAATCTTAAGGCTGTTCAGTCCTTTGCCATTCTCTTCATTTTCAGACATCTCATCAACCACATGCAGTTCAGTGCTCTTTTTGAAACTCCAATTCTGACTTCCTATCTTTTTCTCTATCCTGTGCAGTCCATTTATTTTTGTCTGTCCCACTTCGTTGCATTTTCTGCAAGTTCTGCCTTTAAATCTGTATTTGTCTGGCATATGTGAGCCCCAGCCACAGCAGTAACAGAATTTGGTAGCCAGGCTGGTTTCTGTTTAGATATTTCAATTTTGGTCACGTTTCACTTTCATTCCTGACTGCAACCCGTATGCGTCTCTGCTACTTCCATTGATACAGCAAATTCAACTGTTTTTTTTAAATGCAAGATGTGCTTCAGTTAGGAGCTGTTTTTGTATGCTTTGAATGTAATCATCAATGGTTTTGGTTCTAAGTGTTATTTCATTACTTTCACAATATCAGTAAAACTCATTTTGACTGATTTGGTTGGAGCAGCCAACTTCAAAGCAAACTACATGCTTTTGAAATCAATGCATTTAGCAAACAATTCTATTTCTCTCAGTCAACATCCTCCAGGTAGTCCATAAAACAGTTAATTTCAATTCTTTTATCTCTGATTTTCAACTTAAGTGTGTTTCTGGAACTGTTTGAGCCTGTGATTTACAGTTTGGAGATCGATTGAGAGATCTAGTCCTTTGCTATCTCCAAGAAGATTCCGGGAAATGAGCTTAAGTGGCCTCAAGGTGAAGAAGCTTTGAGACGTTGCATGAGTCGATGATCGACTCCATTTCACCACTTAAAGTGTCCATTAATCACTGATTAAAGCGTAGAGGAAGATTGAAACACTGAGGCAAGCGAGGGTTCAGCACCAGCCACCTACTTTTGGTTGCTGCTAGGATGGATCTTTCTGCTGCTGGAGAAAGAGTCTGTGTGGGACCTATCACTCACTGTTGCCGGAGGGTAGGCCTCTGCTCTTGAGTAGTATCTCTCTCTCTCTTGATGCTATTGGAAGATGTTACAGAGGTTCTGCATTTATGGATTGGACTATGGACTTACGGCTTTTTCAGTCTTTTTGTGTTTTCACCCATTCTTTGGGGTGTTTTGTTAGTTTTTTGTGTGGGAAGGGGTTTTTGGGGGTTTGACAATAATGTTGCCATTCTTTTTTGTGGGGAGTGGGGTGATGATTTTCATTGAATGAATTCCATGGTTTTCTTTGTTTTGTGGCTTTCTGGAGAAGATGAATCTCAGAGGTGTATACTGCATACATACTTTGATAATAAATGAACCTTTGAATCTTTTTATTGAACTTGTTTCTCATTGGCTATTTAATTTGCTTTAAAATGCTTTTCAATCAGCTCATTATATAAAATCCAGTTTTCTGTTCTGTAATCAAACACATCAATCTTTCTAATGCAGCCAGCCATTTCTGCTCTTTGTTTTTTCCTGATTTTTATCACCCAGTAATCATTGTTTATGAACCAGTGAATTCTTCTGTTTTGTTGTTTTTTTAACTCGATCATGTCTTCCCTTACAAAGTCACATGCTGCTCTTAAGAAAAACATCATAGTGTGCTGCTTTTTTTTAAAAAAAAACCTTGGCTGTTTCTCGCTGCACTTTTTTAAAAACTCAGACATCTCACTATACTTCAATAGGTAGGTAGTCATCTCGGGTTCAATTTAAAAATACCTCATCACAACCGTAATTCCCAAACATTAAATAGATTAAAAAGAAAAGGTGGGAGTCCGAAGTGTGAGTCTAATTTAGTTGTACCTTTAAGCGAGGCACCCACGTATCATGTGGTAGTGTCATGACTTATGCAATTCATTTATTTTTACATATAACCCATAATGGAATTATTTAAATGAACAAGAATGCTTACTCAAACAATATATTTACAACATTACTCAAGTATTAAATACACAATGCTTATTGCTTGTGTCATCGACTCATGCAGCACAGAAAAATACCCTTCAGCCCATCGTGTTTATGCCAACAGACAAGTCTATACTATCTATTGCTGCATAACGATTGAAAAAAACATTCTCGACGCATTTTAAGTGTCTGCAGTTGCTATCTGTAATATTTACTGCAAATTGTTGTAGGTTATATACAAATGCAGACTGACCAGCATAGGAGCTTGCTGGTATGTGTTACATCATAGTGGGATAAGTCATACTCCTCTACCAGATGGGATAAATTACAGAGGTAAGGAATGGATAAGGTAAGAGATGAAAAGGTGGACACAGAAATGCAGCTAGTAAGGCCAGTGCTTCACAGTGCCAGAGACATGGGTTCTGTCTGTGTGGAGTTTGCATGCTCTCCCAGAGACTGTGTAGATTTCTTCCAGGTGCTCCAGTTTCCTTCAGCATGTGGATTTGTAGGCTTTTTGGCTGCTGTAAAATCTCCCTAATGCGTAAGTGAGTGGCGGATCTGAGGGAAGTCGATGGGAATGTACGGACAATGAAATTTGGTGCAATTGTAGATGAATTGGTGGAGGGGGACATGCACAAGTTGGAGAGCGAGAGATCTAGATAAAGAAGCTTTTGTGGGATTTTGGAGTCGAATCAGCACTGGAAGCCTCACACATTAGCAAAGACAAATAAAAATAAGGTGGGGACAAGCAGAACAGCCACTGATGACGTGGGCATTGTGTGAGTGGGTCAGTGCTAGAGTGGTGAGGCTTCAGTTCTTGAATCTTGCGTGAGATAAGTATCTGGCAAATTTCTTCTTCATTCTTTGTCTGTTAGTATATAGAGCAGTGGGAGTGGCTCCAAGTTATGCTTTTTGTGGTGGATGTGGGAATTCTGGGAGACTTCCATCCTCCTGGATAACCACATCTACACCAAGTGTACCAAATGCCAGCTCCTTAGAGAACGTGTTAAGGAACTGGAGCTGCAGCTCATGCAGGAAGCCTGAAGAGAGGTTAGATAGAAGCCACAGGGAGGTAGCCACCCCCTAGTTGCAGGAGGTAGGAGAAGGAAGGGAAATGAGCAGCCAGTTCATAGTACCCATGTGGTCATTCCCCTCAATGATAAATATACCATTTTGGATACTGTTGAGGGGCATGACCTACTCAGGGAGAGTCACATCGAATGGGTCTCTGACACTGAGTCTGGCAGTGTGGCTCTGAAGTGAAGTGGGGGAGAAGAGGACTGCATTAGTGATAGGAGATTCTGTAGTTAGAGGAGCGGACAAGAGATCCTGTGGACACGGTAGAGACACCCACATGGTATGCGTCTCCTAGGTGCCAGGGACAACAATGACTCAGGTCGGACCCACTACATTCTTAAGGGGGAGGGGGAGCAACCAGAAATCTTGGTACATATTGGCACCAATGACATAGCTAGAAAAAGTGAGGAGGTCCTGAAGAGAGTAGTTAGGGAGCTTGGTAGAAAGCTGAAAAGTAGAAACTTCAGGGAAGCAATCTCCAGATTGTAGCCTGAATTACATGCCTTGAGGGTAAGAATAGGATAATTTGGCAGATGAGTGTGTGGCGCTGGGAGCAGAGTTTTAAATTTCTGTATTAGTGGGATCTCTCTGGAGAAAGTATGACCGGTACAAAAAGGACAAGTTATCAAGCACAGGTGAAGCCTCACTTGCAGTACTGTGAGCAGTTATCGGCTTCTTACCTCAGAAAAGATGTGCAGGCACTGAAGAAGGTTCAATGGAGATTCACGAAAATGATTTCAGGAATAAGCGGCTCATCATATGAAGAGCTTCAGAAAACAGGAACATCCTTTTAGAACGAAGATGAGGAGGAATTTCTTCAGCGGGATATGGGTGAATCAGTGGAATTCGTTGCCACTAACAGCTGTGGAGGCCAAATCTTTATGTATATTTAAGGCAGAGGTTAATGGATTCTTCATTGGTCAGAGCATGAAGGAATGTAGGGAGAAGACTGAGCGAGAAAATGGATCAACCATGATGAAATGATGGAGTAGACTCGATGGGGTAATTATGCTCCTAGATTTTATGGTCTTGTGGTTACACTTGAACCCAACAGCGGGCCAATAGCCTTGAGGTCAAGTTTGCCAGAGCTGTTTGAGGGGGTTTAAACTAACTTGGCAAGAGTATGCAAACAGGAGAGGTAATAGGGCTGTTGGCCTACAGGCGGAGGCACTGTGTAGTATAACTGTCCATAAGGACAGGCAGAGTGATAAGGCAAATTTGCAGGCAGAGAGATGAGTTGCAGTATAGGACTGGGAACACTTTAAAAATCAACAGAAGGCAACTACACCAGCCATAAGGAGAAAAAAGATGAAACATAGTAAGCTTGCCAACAATATCAAAGACGATACTGCAAGTTTATTCAGATGTATAAAGAGTAAAAGAGAGGTGAAAGTAGATATTGAACTGCTGGAAGACGACGCTGGAGAGATGGTAACGAGATTCAAGGAAATGGAGGATGAACTGAATAAGTATTTTCAAAGTACATTTAATATTAAAGTTCAACATACATTTATTATCAACGTATGTGTAAATTATACAACCTTGAGATTCATCTGTCTAGAGGCAGCCACAAAGCAAGAAACACAAAAGAACCCAGTTTTAAAAAAGACCAACACCCAATGCGCAAGGGGAGAGAGAGAACACAAATCATGCAAACAATCAAAGCAAGCATTTTTACATCAGTTTTCACAATGGAAAACGCTGGCATTATGCCAGATCTTTGAGAGTGCCAGGGTACAGATGTGAGTGCAGTTGCTATTACTAGGGAGAAGCTGCTTGGGAAGCTGAAAGTTCTGAAGGCAGATAAGTTACCTGGACCAGATGGTTTACACCCCAGGGTAGAGGCAGCTGAGGAGACTGTGGAAGCATTAGTAACGATCTTTCAAGAATCTCTTGATTCCAGAAAGGTTCCAGAGGATTGGAAAATTGCAAATATCACCCCACTCTTCAAGAGGGAAGAAAGGCAGAAGAAAAGAAATTATAGCACAGTTAGTTTGAGCTCAGTGGTTGTGAAGATGTTGGAATAAATTGTTAAAGATGTGGTTTCATCTTGCAGGGTATGGGTGGTACTGAGGAATAGGAGAGGTATGTCCACATTAACAGTGAAATATAAGAATGGTTAGACATAACCTACAACACACAAATCCGTGCTGACTATGCCTAATCAATCCACGTTTATTCAAGTTCTCATATACTGCATCAGGTCCCTTGGAATAACTTCCAATAACTTTTCCACTACTTTAAATTTCCTGCTGCAGTTTGTAATCTCTCTACAGTTTTGTTCCTCTAATTACCACAGTCTGTTTGGTGGTCCCTAATATATCCCCATTAATGTGGACATCTTTCCTATTCCTCAGTACCACCCATACCCTCCAAGATGAAACGACATCTTTAACAATTTATTCCAACATCTTCACAACCACTGAGCTCAAACTAACTGTGCTATAATTTCTTTTCTTCTGCCTTTCTTCCCTCTCGAAGAGTGGGGTGATATTTGCAATTTTCCAATCCTCTTGAACCATACTGGAATCAAGAGATTCTTGAAAGATCATTACTAATGCTTCCACAGTCTCCTCAGCTGCCTCTTTCAGAACCCTGGGGTGTAAACCATCTGGTCCAGGTAACTTATCTGCCTTCAGAACTTTCAGCTTCCCAAGCAGCTTCTCCCTAGTAATAGATAGATAGATAGATAGATAGATAGATAGATAGATACTTTATTCATCCCCATGGGGAAATTCAACTTTTTTTCCAATGTCCCATACACTTGTTGTAGCAAAACTAATTACATACAATACTTAACTCAGTAAAAAAAATATGATATGCATCTAAATCACTATCTCAAAAAGCATCCATAATTGACCGTAGCCTACTCAGCGCCCTTTGCTCAGCTACCAATGTTAAACTCTCCAGTACTTTGCCCACGACAGAGCCCGCCTTCCTTACCAGCTTATTAAGACGTGAGGCGTCCCTCTTCTTAATGCTTCCTCCCCAACACGCCACCACAAAGAAGAGGGCGCTCTCAACAACTGACCTATAGAACATCTTCAGCATCTCACTACAGACATTGAATGACGCCAACCTTCTTAGGAAGTACAGTCGACTCTGTGCCTTCCTGCACAAGGCATCTGTGTTGGCAGTCCAGTCTAGCTTCTCGTCTAACTGTACTCCCAGATACTTGTAGGTCTTAACCTGCTCCACACATTCTCCATTAATGATCACTGGCTCCATATGAGGCCTAGATCTCCTAAAGTCCACCACCATCTCCTTGGTCTTGGTGATATTGAGACGCAGGTAGTTTGAGTTGCACCATATCACAAAGCAACTGCACTCACATCTGTACCCTGGCACTCTCAAAGATCTGGCATAATGCCAGCGTTTTCCATTGTGAAAACTGATGTAAAAATGTAAAAATGCTTGCTTTGATTGTTTGCATGATTTGTGTACTCTCTCTCCTTGCGCATTGGGTGTTGGTCTTTTTTTAAACTGGGTTCTTTTGTGTTTCTTGCTTTGTGGCTGCCTCTAGACAGATGAATCTCAAGGTTGTATAATTTACACATACGTTGATAATAAATGTATGTTGAACTTTAATATTAAATGTACTTTGAAAATACTTATTCAGTTCATCCTCCATTTCCCTGAATCTCGTTACCATCTCTCCAGTGTCTCCAGTTTTTCGAGGAAGTTATCAGGAAAGTTGATGAAGGCAAGGCAGTGGATGTTGTCTTAATAGACTTTAGTAAGGCATTTGAGAAGGTCAGTGTGGTGAACTACATATACCTGTCTGGACACACCCCCTGATGACTGCTCCTGTGTCTCCTCCCACTGACCCCTGTATAAAGGTGATGGAGATCTGAGCCCGGCCTCTCTGTCTCCAGGATGTAGTATGGTGGTCAACCACTGCTTGTTCCTTCTTCCAGTCAATAACAGCCGATATCTCGCCTTTACATCTCAGAGTGAGTTATTGATGGTGCATCAGTCTGCACGAAAAGTTGCTCAAGGCGGTTCAATCACTTGGTGTTCAAGACGAGGTAGTAAACTGGATTAGACATTGGCTTTGTGGGAGAAGCCAGAAAGTGGTAGTAAGCGGTTGCCTCTCTGCCGGAAGCCCCATGACCAGTGGAATGCCGCATGGGTCAGTGCTTAGTACATTGTTGTTTGTAAGCTACATCAATGATCTGGATAATAATGTGGTTAACTGGATCAGCAAATTTGCGGAAGACACCAAGACCGGGGGTTCAGTAGACAGCGAAGAAGACTATAAGACCTTTATAACTTCCTATAAGACTATAAGACTACAAGTCCGGTGAAGAGCTTTAAAAAGCAGGAAGTTTTTTTTAACGGGAGGCGTTGATTGGAGAACTGCGCAGGTGCAGCAGAAGCATTCCCGTGCAATTGCAGTGAAGAACTTTAGATAGTGGGAAGTTTTCTCAATGGGAGTCGTTGATCGGAGTACAGCAGAAACATTCCTGCGCAATTCCAGTGAAAGGTTTTGAAAACCCATTCTCTGTCAAAGAAGAGTACCGTCTAGCAGAGCGGTCCTCGTGGGGATGATTGTTGGGGTCAGCGTGGCTCAAGAGGGCTTCAGCACGAACCAGCAGAGGCAAGGTAAGTAGGTGAGTCCACTCCTTACACAGGACTGAGGGTGCTGTATTTAAATGTGCGTAGCATTAAGAATAAGGTGGACGAACCTGTGGCTCATTTAGAGATTGGTCAATATGATGTTGTGGGCATCACTAAGTAGTGGCTGAAAGAAGGCAGGCCATGGTGGGAGCTTAACATCAAAGAATGTAACTCGTGTCATTAGGACAGGCAGGAAGCCATAGGCATTGGTGTGGCTCTGTTGGTAAAAGATAGAATTACTTTTTTTAGAAAAAGGTGACACAGGGTCAGAGAATGTTGAACTTTTGTGAGTGGAGTTAAGAAACTGCAAGGGTAAAAAAAGACACTATGGGAATCATATATAGGCCTCCAAATATGAGCCAAGATGAAAAAGATGAGATTGCAAATGGAGCGAGAAAACACACGTAATAAAGGTAATGTCACAATGGTAATCGGGGACTTCTATATGCAAGGGATTGGAAAAATCAGGTTGGTGTCGGATTGCAAGAGGAATTGTTGAATGCCTGTGAGATGGCTTTCTGGAGCAGCTTGTGTTTGAGCCTACTTGGGGGAAGTCTGTCTTAGACTGCGTGCTGTGTAATAACAAAGATCTTATTAGGGAGCTTAATGTAAAGGAACCCTTAGGACACAGTGGTCATAATGTGATTGAATTCATACTGTAATTTGAGAGGGAGAAGTATAAGTCACATGCATCAGTATCACAATGGAATAAAGGGAACTACAGAGGCGTGAGTGAGGAGCTTACCCAGGGGGATTGGAGGGGCATACTGGTGGAGATGAAAGCAGAGCAGAGATGGCTGAAGTTTCTGGGAATTGTTCACAAGGTGCAGGATAGATATGTCCCACAGAAAAAAGTATTTCTCAAATGGCAGTGAAAAGCAAGCATACTGACAAGGGAAGGACTGCATAAGTGCCAGGAAAAGGGCATATAAGGTAGCAAATGTGAGTGGGAAGTTGGATGATTGGGAAGCTTTTAAAATCCAACAAAGGGCATCTGAAAAAACTATAAGGGAATGGATGAAATATGAGGGCAAACTCAGCAATGATATAAAGAAGGATACTAGAAGTTTTTTCAGTTACATAAAGAGTAAAAGGGAGGTGAGAATTGATATTGGACCACTGGAAAATTATGCACATGAGGTATTAATGGGGGACAAAGAAATGGCAGATGAACTTAATGAGTATTTTGCAACAGATTTCACTGTGGAAGACATTAGCAATGTGCCAGAGGTCTGTGAGTATCGTTGACCATGAGTGAGTGCCATTTGCTATTACAAAGGAAAAAGTGCTAGGCAAACTCAAAGGTCTTAAAGTAGATAAGTCACTATATCCCAGAGACATGAGAGAGGTTGCTGAAGAGATAATGGATGCATTGGTCATGATCTTTCAAGAATCACTTGGTTCTGGCATTGTCCCAGAGGACTGAAAGATTGCGAAAGTCACTCTACTTCTTAAGAAGGCAGGATGGCAAAAGAACGGATATTATGGGCCAGTTAGCCTAATTTCAGTGATTGGGAAAGTGTTGGAGTCCATTATTAAGAATGAGGTTTCGGTGCACTTGAAGACTAATGATAAAGTAAGTCAAAGTTGTCTGTTAGAGTTCTTCAAGGAAGTAACCAGCAAGGTGGACAGAATGGCAGTGGATGTAATATAACACACAGAAAATGCTGGTGGAACACAGCAGGCCAGGCAGCATCTATAAGGAGAAGCACTGTCGACGTTTCGGGTCGAGACCCTTCGTCAGGACCTGCAGAGTGTGTGTTGTTTGAATTTCCAGCATCTGCAGATTTCCTCGAGGTTGTAATATACTTGGAATTTCAGAAGGCATTTGATAAGGTGCCACACATGAGACTGCTTAACAAGATAAAATCCTATGGTGTTACAGGAAAGATACTGGCATGGATAGAGGAATGGCTGCCAGGCAGGAGGCAGCGAGTGGGAATAAAGGGGTCCTTTTCTGGCTGGCTGACAGTGACTAATGGTTTTCCTCAGGGGTCAGTATTGGGTCTGCTGCTTTTCACATTGTCTGCCAGTGATTTAGATAATGGAACTGATGACTTTGTGGCAAAGTTTGCGGATGATACGAAGATAGGTGGAGGGGTAGGTAGTGCTGAGGAAGCAATGCAATGGCAGCAGGACGTAGACAGATTGGAAGAACAGGCAAAAAAGTGGTATATGAATACAGTGTTGGGAAATGTATGATAATGCATTTTGGTAAAAGGAACAATAGTATGGACTTTTATCTAATTGAGGAGAATGTTCAAACATCACAGGCACAGAGGGACTTAGGAGTCTCTTGCAAGACTCCCAGAAGGTTAAGTTACAGGTTAAGTCTGTGGTAAAGAAGGCAAATGCAATGTTGGCATTTATCTCAAGGGAAATAGAATATAAAAGCAAGGAGATCATGCTGAGCCTTTATAAAACACCAGTCAGGCTGCACTTGGAGTATTGTTAACAGTTTTGGGCCCCATATATCAGAAAAAATGTGTTGTCATTGGAGAGAGTTCAGAGGAGGTTCACAAGGATGATTCTGGGAATAAAGCGGTTCACATATAAGGAGTGCTTGGCAGCTTTGGGCCCGAACTCACTGGAATTTAGAAAAATGTGGGGGGATCTCATTGAAACCTACTGAATGTTGAAAGAATTTTTTTTTAGCCAGAGAGTAGTGAATCTGTGGAATGCTCTGCCACAGGCTGCGGTGGAGGCCACGTCCATGGGTAGATTTAAGGCGGAAGTTGATGGTTTCCTGGTCAGTCAGGGCTTCAAAGGATATGGTGAGAAGGCAGGTGGATGGGGTTGAGCGGGATCTGGGATCAGCCATGATGGAATGGTGGAGCAGACTCGATGGGCTGAATGGCCTAAATCTGCTCCTATGCCTTATGCTCTTATGATCTGGACAAGCTAGAAAAATGGGCTAAAACGGCAGATGAATTTAATGCAACACTATGAACGGTAGGGCATTGAGGACTGTGGTAGAATAAAGGGATCTGGGAATGCAGGACCATAATTCGTTGAAAATAACGGTACAGGTTGATAGAATTGTAAAGAAACCTTTCAGCATTTTGGCCTTCATAAATCGAAGTATTGACTACAGGAAATAGGAGGTTCTGTTGAAATTGTGTAAGACATTGGTGAGGCCTAATTTGGTTTATCGTATGCAGGTTTGGCCGCCTACCTAGAGGAAGGATATACAGAGAAAATTTCCAAAGAGGTTGCTGTGTCTGGAGGACCTGAGTTATAAGAAAAGATTGAATACTTTAGGACTTTGTTCCTTGGAAAATGTAGAAGATGAAGGAGAGATTTGATAGAAGTATAGAAAATTATGAGGGGTATAGATAGGCAAAATGCAAGCAGGCTTTTCCCACTGAGGCTGGTTGGGTGGGACTACAATGGGACATCATGGGTTAAGGGTGAAAGGTGAAAACTTTAAGGGGAACATGAGGGGAAACTTCTTCACAGAGTCGTTGTGCAGGATTCCCTAAAGGTTAATCTGTAGGTTGATTCTGTGGTGGGGAAGCCAAATGTGATGTTAGCATTCATTTTGAGAGGACTGGAGCATAAAATCAAGGATGTTAAGGCAAGGCTTTATAAGGCACTGGTGAGGCCTCTCCTGGAGTATTATGAGCAGTTTAGGGCCACTTATTTAACTAAAGATGTATTGACATTGGAGTGGGTTTAGAGGACACTTACAAGAATGATTCCAGGAATGAAAGGCTTATCATATGCAGAGAAATTGATGGCTTTGGGGCTTTACTCCCGTGAATTGAGAAAAATGAGGAGGGATCCTCATTTAAATGATGAAAGGACTAGATGGAATTACTGTGGAGTGGATGTTTCCTATGGATGATGGAGTTTATCCAGAGGGACCAGCTTCAGAATAGAGGGACATTACTTTAGTATGGAGAAGGGGAGGAATTTCTGTAGCCAGATGACTGGAAAGTTGTGGAATTCATTGCCACAGATGGCTGTGGATGCCAGGTCATTGGGTCTACTTAAGGTGAAGGTTGATAGATTCTTGATCAGTCAGGATGAGGAGAAGGCAGGAGAATGAATTGAGAGAGATATGGATCAGCCTTGATGAAATGACAGAACAGAGTCAATGGGTTGAATGGCCTAAATTTGCTCCCATGTCAAGATTCAAAGTGCATTTATTATCATTCTGTATACATGCTGCTGCTTGTGCATGAGCGGGAGAGTTGAGGGGGGGGTGCTTTGGGATTCTAACATTTTATCTGTCATTCATTCTTTGGGGCACTCCTCTGTTTTCGTGGATGTCTGTGAAGAAAAAGTATTTCAGGATGTGTATTGTATACATTTCTCTGACATTAAATACAGCTATTAAAACATGCTTTTACATTAAATGCACTTTGAATCCTATGTCTTATGGGAATGGATTAGTCTAAATAGATAGCTGATGGACAGCATGGATGCAGTGGGCAGAATAATCTGTTTCTGTGCCGTCTCTCTCTGTGACCTTATGACTGAAATAAGAAGTGCAACTCTGTGTGTGACCTTAATACGAATTTCTTCCCGTACATGTTAACCGATGCATTAAAGGTAAGATGAGTCTTATGGCACAACTCCAATTATACACTATAGTTTACAACCGGCCCTTCAAACAGGATCTGTTAAAAGATCTTATAATGATCGACAAGGCCAGCAACAACACTACATTGCAGGAAATGCTCCGCAAACTCGACTTCAAGGGAGTCTCGGTGAATTATGTCAAACAGAACTCAAGATGGGAAATGCAACATCATCATATGGGATTTTGTATTCCTTTATTCTCATGATTTGGATGTCAGTATTGCGGTGAGGCCAGCCTTCGGAGTCATAGAGTTGTACAACATAGGAACAGTCTCTTTGACTCACTACATCTCTGTAGTAGAGCTAATAGGACTTGATGTTTCAATGCTTATAATAAGTCAGCACTCTCGATGTTGGCAGTGGGCTTGGGGTGGTGACCATGAGGGTAGGTACCTCATTGGGGTCATCAGATGGGCACCCTCCTTCTTTGACGTTTCGTTGATAAGCCCACGACGTCTGCAGAGGGCTCAATGGTGCCACCTGGCATCCCAGATACACCCCCCTCAGTTCCATACTCTCCTGTCTTCATCTTGCAGCCCATTTGTTGTCTTTCCTTTTGATCGAAATCCAGATACTGCTTTCTTCTGCTGCATTTGACAAGGACTTGATTGCTTGTTGGAGTGAATAACCCCTCACCCCCATCTTCTTCAATAGACTGGTTGTAGATGTAGCGACGAATCCCTTGCATCCCACTTCTGCAGGGAAAATCTTGGGTCTTCCAGACGTTCTGGGCAGCTTCAGTTGCCAGTTCAGAGTGGTTGGTCTTTTTCCTCTCATAAGCTTCTTCAACACCATCTTCCCACGTTACCGTCAATCCCACAATATATGCCAGCTTGGCTGTTGTGGACCACAGGACCATTATGCCTTTACTAATTTCATTTGCCTGCATTAATTCCGTATGCTTCTGTGCCGTGCTCATTCACATACCTGTCCTGAAATCTCTGAAATGTTACTGCTTCTACCTCTAGCACCCCCTCTGGCAGTGCAATCCAAATATCAACTGCTCTTTGTGTAAAGAAATTACCCCTCAGAACTCATACCTGTGCCCTCAGGTTTTACACACATCGACCACGTAAAGCTGATGCTGGCTACCCCATCTACTCCTCTCATGCTATACATCTCTATCATGTCAATAAAAGTCATGGAAAAGCACAGGACAGGAACAGGCCCTTCAGCCCATCTAGTCCATGCCTAACCACTAGACCTGCCTACTCCCATCGACCTGCACCAGGACCGTAGCCCTCCATACCCCTACCATGTATAGTATGTATCTATCCAAACATCTCTTAAACATTGAAATTAAGCTCGCATGCATCACATGTACTGGCAGCTTGTTCCACACTTTCAGGACTCTCAGAATGAAGTTTCCTTTCATAGTTCCCTTAAACTTTCCACCTTTAACCCATGACCTCTAGTTGTAGTCCCACCCAACCACAGTGGAAAAAGCCTGCTTGTAGTTACCCTATCTCTAACTTTCATAATTTGTATACCTCTATCAAATCTCCTCTCAATCTTCTATGCTCCAAGGAATAAAGACCTAACCTATTCAATCTTTCTTCATAACTCAGGTCTTCCAGGTTATTCCAAGGATGGCAACATCCTTGTGAATTTTCTCTAAGCTCTTTCAACCTTATTTACATCTTTCCTGTAGCTGGGTGATCAAAACTGCAGACAATACTCTTTGTGTATAATAAATACCCCTCAGGGCTCATTTAAACCTCAAACCTTTAGCTCACAGTTTTACACACCTCCGCCTTGTGACGCAGCCTACCCCCATCTACTGCTCGCATTTTATGTATCTCTATCATGTTAACTCTCAGCCTTCTTCGCTCCAGAGGTAGCAAGCCTAAACTATCTAGTATCACCTGATAACTCAAACCCCTCCAACTCGGCCAATATCATTGTGGATCTCTCTGCAGCTTCTCCACTCTAATCACATCCTTCCCATAGTGTCCATCCATACTCTAAGTTGAGAAGTTCCTGGTGACCTGACATGTTATTGCAAATGCTCCTAAAATTCTGATATAGAGTGGGGTGGAGGGTTCCAAAATTAGTCTCACTGACAACTGAGAAACAATATATTTCCAAGTCAGGATAGGTGTTACTGAAGGGAGACCTGCTTCATTAGGTACACCCGCACCCCTGCTCGTTAATGCAAGCATCCAATCAGTCAACCACTTGGCAGCAACCTAATGCATAAAAGCATGCAGACACGGTCAAGAGGCTCAGCTGTTACTCAGATCAAACATCAGGATGGGTAAGAAAGTGACCTTGACCGTGGAATTATTGTTGGTGATAGATGGGGTGGTTTGAGTATCTCAGGAACTGCTGATCCGTGAATTGTGAAGAGCATCTCTGAAGACAACACATTGAACCTTGAAGTGGAAGCAGAAGACCATGTACATACAATCAGTGGCCATGTCAGGGTGCTGGAGCAGGGATCCAATCGCAGACCCAGTACTGTGCACACAGTGATATTCATTGAGTAACAAATCCCGAGATGCAAACAAAGTCAGTGTCAAAGTTCAGGCAGAGATCAAAACATCCAGAGAAATTCAAAAACCAGAATCGGGAAACAGGCAGAGTCGATATTCAGACGGACAGAGTACAGATACGAATGCTGGAAAGGCTCAGGGAAATTCACTGGCACAATCAGGTGAAAACACAGGACTGAAATACACTGAGCAATAAACAGAGAGGCAGATGATAGGTGGAGCACAATGAGACACCGGTGGCAGCAATACAGGTAATAATGAGAAACAGATGAGAGACGGTGTACTCTGTATACAGGGGCCGGAGTAGAGCAGGAGTGGGGACAGGAGCACATGGCAATACAAAACCACAGACTGACAGCTAGGGGGAAAACGCTCAAAAAGACAGAGTTCAACTGGAGGTACTGACAGGCCAGTTCATTAGGTAGAGGAGGTACCTAATAAAGTGGCCATACAGTGTAAATTTCCAAGATAGGTTGGGTGTCCTTGAAGAGGAACCTATAGAGGTAGTACTGCAGTGTTCTTACTACTTTCTTCGATCTTTGTGGTAGAGGTTTTTGGTTTTGAGAGGTACCACACTGATTTCTCCAGCAGAACACAATGAACGCAGCAAATTCAATCCCAGTCACTTAGAGCAGTGCGGTGTCCAGCCATGATGGCAAGTAAATTACCCAATCATCTCCCTTCCGTGTGCTAATACTGACATCACTCTGTGCAACAGAGCAGTAACAAATGTTTTCCAAATTGCATTTTATATCTTTCCATTAGTCAAGTGAAAATTATTTTTTTTCTCTCTCAAATATGAGCCTAAAATATTTCAATTCATTATACAAGGCCTCTTCATTTCAGCTTGTTCCAGCCCTAATTAGTTTCAATTCAATCAAAATTACAAGTCTTATGCACTCACAAATGAGTAATAGTGGAGCTGCTTACAATGCCAATTCTCAGCCTCCTCATCCAATTGAAACATTTGTTCGGTTCCTTAGCAATCATCACCGGCTAAGTGTCCTTCACTGTTTCCTATACAAAAGTTGTCATTATTTCCCACACTTTTGCCCTCACCCCCCTCTCCAGGCAGGGATAGAGTTTCTTTAATCTTCGCATAAGAGGGCTAATATGAGTGGGCATACCTTCAAGGGGTTTGGAGTGAAGTATAGCGGGATGTCAGAGGTGGATTTTTACACAGGGTGTGGTAGGCGTGTGGAATGCACTGGTGGTGGTAGAGTCAGATACATTAGGGACGTTTAGGGACTCTTAGGTGGGAGCATGTATGAAAAAAATGGTGGGCTATATAGGAGGGAAGGGTTAGATTGATCTTGAAGTAGCTTAAAAGTTCGTCACAACACTGTGACCTCTGCTGCTCTATGTTCTAACACCCTACAAGCCTGCAAATCTAGCATATCATCCTGTGCAACTTCTGCCATCTATAACAGGGCCCCACACCTGCCATATCATCCCTTTCCTCCCTTCTCAACAGGGGTCACTCTCCCAATCGCTCCCTCCCCAATGATCTCTCTCCCTCCCCAGCACTCACCCCTGTAACCCGATGAAGTGTTACAATTGCCTCTACAGCTCCCCCCCCTCCCCCACCACCACTTTCCAGGGCCCTCGACAGTCCCTCCAGAAGGGGCAGCACCTCACACGTGAATCCGAAGGCATCACTTATTTCATCTGGTGCTCACGGCCCAGCCTCCTCGACATTAGTGGGACAGCACATACATTAGGGTACCATTTCGTCTAGCATCTTCATTTCATCTGCTGTTCCAGCTGGGATCTCCCAGTGGACAACCATTTCAATTCTGCTTCCCATTCCCACATGTCTGTCCATGACCTCTTCAATTGCCAGGGCATTGTGAAATGAAAATTAGAGGAACATCACCTTATATTCAAATTGTCTCCAACCCAGCAGCACAATCATTGGATTTTCAAACTTACAGTAATTGATTCTTCTCCCTGTTCTCTTTTCCCTATTTATATTCTTCTTGTTCTGTCTCCTCCTGATCCATTAGCTCCTATCACCTTGTGTTCAACGCACACAAAACTCTGGAGAAACTCAACAGGTCAGGCATCTATGGAGGGGAATAGGCAGTCGATGTTTCAGGGAAACTTGAAAGATCGGGGCCCAGAACGCTGACTGTTTATTTTCTCCTATAGATGATGCCTAACCCGCTGGCCTTCTCCAGCATTTTATGTGTGTTGCAGAATCTAAGCACAAGGTTCTGCAGATGTGGGGGATCCAGAGCAACACACATAAAATGCTGGAGGAACTCTGCAGGTCAGGCAACATCTGTGAGGATCAAAATTGGTTGTCTGAAGGGTCTGCTTCAGTACAAGTTTCCATGCATCTATAGGAGAATTACAACAGTATTTGTAAGAATAGGATGAGCAATGGTTTACAGTTTGGTGCCTGGGACTCTGCCACTGGCTAGTAGAAGCTGGAGAAGAATAAATACTTGGTGGACCACATTGTCCTCTCTTCTGCTGAAGAGACTGATACTTGTCCGAGTACATTTCTGCAGGCAACTTTGTACCTTACCCCCTTCACCTGTGAGGGTGTTTAGGGAGGAGATTGATAGGTATCTAATTAGTCAGGGTATCAAGGGATATGGGGGAAAAAGCCAGAAATTGGAACTAGATTGGAGAATAGTTTAGCTCATGGTGGAGTGGTGGAGCAGACTCGTTGGGCCAAATGGCCTACTTCTGCTTCTTTGTCTTGTGATCTTCTCTTGTCTTGTGAGGGTGGTCTACTGGTTCAATGGTATCACTGCCAAACCTGAATCAGAATCTGTCTTATAATTAACTGACATATGTTGTGAGCTTTGTTGTTTTGTGTCAGCAGTATAATGCAAGACATAAAGATCGCTAGGCCTCAGAAATAACTAAGGAGCACCAATGAGGAACAGTGGGGCAGTGCTCATGGACCATTCAGAAATCTGATGGTGGAGGAGAAGAACTGTTTCTTAAACATTGAGAATGGGTCCTCAGGCTCCAGTACCTCACCCCAGTAGTAGTAATGAGGAAAGTGCATGTCCTGGATCGTGAGGGTCCCTCATGATAGATGCAGCCTTCTTGGGGTCCTTGATGGTGAGGAGGGATGTGTCGGTGATGGAGCTGGCTAAGCCTACGGCCCTCTGCAGCCTCTCTTAATCGTCAACATTGAAGCTTCCATACCAGGTGCTGATGTAACCTCTGTTGTACATCTGTAGAGGTTTGTTAGAGTCTTTGGCGACATACCAAATCTCCTCAAACTTTTAACGAAGTATAGCCAGTGGCAGGCTTTCTTCATGATGGCATCTATGTGTTGGGCCCAAGGATGGATCCTTTCAGATGATGACACCTAGGAACTTGAAGCTGATCACTCTTTCTACCACCAACCCCTCAATGAGGGCTGATGTGTGTCCTCTGACTTCTCCTTCCTGAAGTCCACAATCCATTTCTTGGTTTTGCTGTTGTTGAGTGTGAGGCTGTTGTTGCAACACCACTCAACCAGCTGATCTATCTCACTCCTGTATACCTCTTCATCGTCATCTGAGATTTTGCCACTAACAGTGGTGTCACTGGCAAATTCATAGATGGCATCTGAGCTGTGCCTACCCCAATCACTCCAAAAGTGTCTCCAAAGTTCAAAGACACCTACCAGAGATGGACTTCTCAGATTCAGATTCAGATTCAGTTTATTGTCATTTAGAAACCACAAATGCAATGCAGTTAAGAAATGAGATAACGTTCCTCCAGAATGATATCACAAAAGCATATGACAAAACAGACTACACCAGAAAATCCATGTAACGTTTGGCAATCCCCAATCCAGAGTCCAGAGAGGCTGCTGCATATTAATATCACGCTACCGTCTTAACGCGTTCCCCAGAAAGGAGCTCCAAATCCACCAGACAAAAACAAGACCAAAAACTAAAGCTACAAGACCTGCACAAAACCACATAATTACGACATATAGTTACAACAGTGCAAACAATAGCATAATTTTTAAAAAAAACAGACCATGGACACAGTAAACATAGTCCAAAGATGTTAAAGGACTATAAGTTCAAAGGAAATCACCACACAGTTTCCACAAGTCCCCAGGGTCCCGACAGACTCACCATCCCATGCCAGCGGCAGAAGGGAATACCCCCGCTGTGGACTTTCACAGCGCCACCCGACTCAGCCTCACAGACGCAGCAGACAATGAAAGCTCCGTCGAAACCAGCCTCACACACCGACTGAAGAGAACAGCAATGAAAGTCAGAGCAATCAATCTAATGAAACAAGGCCATGACCTAAGTTTGGATTGTTGGAAATTAAAACATTTTGCCTCATTTTGATGAAAATGTTGGGCAACACCTAATGTGCAGTTCAGTAATATCCGAATCAAACATGAGGTTCTTGCAACAAATATTAACATTATCCAGCCTATATATAAGACCAAAAGACATAACAGGAAGGCCATTCAGCCCATCAAATCAGCTCCACCATTCCTTCATAGCTGTATTATTATCCCTCTCAACCTCATTCTCTTGCCTTCTCCCCATAATCTTTGATGACTTTGCTAATCAAGAACCTATCAACCTCTTTATTAAGCATACCTAATGACCTGGCCTCCACAGCCATCAGTTGCAATGAATTCCACAGATTCACCACCCTCTGGATAAAGAAATTCCTTTCTGCCCCCGTTCTAAAGGGACATCCTTCTATTCTGAGGCCGTACCCTCTGGTTCTAACCTCCTCCATTATAGGAACCATCATCTCCATGTCCACTCTATCTAGGCTCTTCAATATTCAATAAGTTTCAATGGGAACCCCCCCAATTCTTCTGAACTCCAGTGAGTATAGGCCCACAGCTATCAAATACTCCTCGTCAATAACCCTTTCATTCCTGGAATAATCCTCATGAACCTCAGCACGGTCTTCTCCAACACAAGCACGTTGATTTTTTTAGATAAGGGACCTAAAATTGCTCACGATATTCCAAGTACAGTCTGCCCAATGTCTTATAAAGCCTCAGCATTACATAAACAGAAGAGATTCTGCATATACTCTAAATCTGAGTCCTGAAGAAAGTTCTCGGTCTGAAATATTGACAAGTTATTCATTTCCATAATGCTGCCTGATCTATTGAGTTCTTCCAGCATTTTGTGTGTGTTACTCAGCATTACATTTTTGCTTTTACATTCAAGTCCTTTCAAAATGCTAACAATACACTTGCTTTCCTTACAAACAACTCAGCCTGCAAGTTAACCATTAGGGAATCCTGCATGAGGACTCCCAAGCCCTTTACACTTCTGATTTCTGAATTTCTCTCCATATAGAAACTAGGTTATGCCCTTATTCCTTCTACCAAGGTACTTGACTATACACTTTCTTACACTATTTTCCATCTGCCACTTCTTTGCCCACTCCCCCAATCTGTTTAAAACCTTCTACAGACACCCTGCTCCCTGTCCCTCCACCCATTGTCATAACGTCCATAAACATGGCCACTAAGCTGTGAATTTTGGCTTATAACCTGAAAAGAACTGGTCCCAGTGGAACAGTGGAACCCCTGTGGAACAGCACTAGTCACCAGCAGCCAAACATTATCTATCAGTACAATCTGCTGAAATTCAAGGAGTAGGAATGAATTCAATAAGGAATTTGTTTTTTTCTCCCATGGGTTAGTGAGCCACACGTGACTGGGATACAGTTTTATTGGGAAGAAGATGCAGTGTGGGATAGAAGGAAAAAAAATCAAAGCCTTCTGAGCTCCAGTGAGTACAGGTGCACAGCCATCAAACACTCCTCCTACATTAACCCCTTCCTTCCTGGAATAATTCTCGTAAACCTCCCCAGGACCTTCTCCAAAGCCAGCATGACAAATAGGCATCACAAGGAGGTTCGGAAGAGTTATTCCAAGAAGGAGTTGGAGTTACAGGCACATTGATAATTAGAGTTAGGAAGAAAGGTGGGATGGAGGGACAGGTACAGTTAGGAACTGCAGGGATAGAGGAATTGACATGTTGAGGGTTATGAGATGAAGGGATCAACAGGCTGAGGGATTAGCGGGTTGGAGGCACAGACAGGCGAGGGATGGAGACACTGAGAGGCTGGAATGGAGAGGCAGTTAACTAATTTTAAGCATAATTTGTAAGGTAATTTCTCTCTTGAGATGATTGAAGTAATTAGAGAATGTTTATTGGGTGAAACTCAGTTGGTGGAGCAGGGTCCTCTGATTCAATGAACAATTTGGAACACAAGATACCCAGTTGCCATCCGTCCCAAGAGAGCATAGGTACACAGGGAATGTTTTAATTTTATGTCATATCTTGGTATTGAGGGATGGTGGGGAACATTGGCCTGGTGCTCACCGACCTTCTGAATTAGAGTCTGGGTTGTGTGTCCAGCATTTCCAGCAAGTCTGGGGTGCCAGAGATGCATCACTTGGAACCAAACACCCAGCATTGATCTGCTCTGAAGAGATGAGAAATAAATTGCTGGGATAAAAAAGTACAAAACTTTTCCAATTGCTTGTAAGCACAAACACTCTAGCCACCAAGAAGGCCACAGCCTCGGTGTAGGGTTTTGAGGCTTGCTTGCCCCGATGACCTGAGAGCTATGTTGGCTAGCTCAGGGCTTTTATGCTTTGGCTCTTGTTAGGGTCACCGTGCGAAAAGGGTGAAAGCCAAATTAAGAGTGGGCCTCCAGGTTCGGGGGTTCAGCTCAGGGCTAACCACTCTGACGGGTAAAACAAACTTGTTAAAGAATTAGTAATGAAGAATTCTTGTATATCTCAGTGCAATGGTGTTCCTGAGTCTCCCCCCCACCCCGCCCCCGGTACTTGCACGACTGACAGTCGTGAAAACTGAGCTACTGACATGATGAAGGAAGCCATGGACACCGCCAGAGACGGAGGAGCTTCATTGCTGCCCGAAACGCCAGCGGCGTAATGGGCTGTAGAGAGCAGCGAATAAGCACTTTAAAAACTATACCTTATAAATTCCACTGAGCAAGCCAAACAATATCCCTACTGAGAACCAAATACAATGATAGTGTGAAATATATCAACAAATTCCGATGTAATCTATTCATCTCTCTTAATGTCAAAGTCAGAGTTAAAGTTGAGTTTATTGTCGTGTTCACATTTATATATATGCACAGGTGCAAAGTAAATCTTACTTGTAGCAGCATCACAAGCACATAGCATCAATCACAAACAGAATATACATCAAACGTAAATTATACAGAATTAGACCAGGAGTACAATTGGAGCACTAAAGAAGGAAAATCCATCGTAGTGCAAAGTGGTCGAACTGTTGCTAAACTGCAGAGATTAGGGTTGTGCTGGTTGGTTCGAGAAGCAAATGGCTGAAGAGAGGTAGATGTTCTTGGAGCCCGTGGCGTGGGACTTGAGGCTTCTGAATTTCCTGCCCAATAGTAGTCTGGATGGTGGAGATCTTTACTGTTAGCTGTTGCCTTCGTGAGGCAATGCCTCCTGTAGGTACCACCCATGGTGGAGAGGGATGTGCTTGTGATGTACCGCAGCTTCTTGTCTTCCACCATTTTCAGATTCTCAAACCATACTTTTAATAGTACATCAGGAGAAGTTTGTTAAAGTGTTTGATGTTAAGCCAGACCTCTTTAACCTCTTAGAAAGTGAAATGCCAGTGCGTTGTCCTTGTGATTACACCCATGTGCAGGGCCCAGAATATGTTATCTGAGGTGTTAATACCCAGTATTGTAAAGCTGCTGACTCTCTTCAGTGCCATTTCCCCAATATAGACGAGCGCCTGTTCACCCTCATTCCATTTCCTGAAATCAGCAGTCAGCGGTACCCCTTTTCTGTCAGGCTAATGATATTGCAAAGATGAGAGCGTTAGTGGGAACCTGGTATCTCTGCGAGCTGCTTTGTCACATGCCAGCCTGAAGCACTGGTTGCACAAGAAACAATCGGCTTTTTGCAAGCTGCAGCCTCTCACCTCACAGACCTGACCCACTCCCTGTCTGAGCTGGTTCCACAGACTGGATTAATCACTAAAAGGTTCCTGACCCCTGCAAGAAGCAATGTGACTTCCTGGAATATTTCTGTACACAATAAAGCCTTCCAATTGTTTAAAAAGTCTTTAATTTTTCGAGAGGTTAAGGGGGCTTGGCATGTCACTAAGCCCTCTAGCAAAGTTTTACAGGTGCACTGTTGAAAGTGTCCTGACAGGTTGCATCAAAGTCTGGAACAGAATTCAATTGTGCAGGAATAGACGTTACATTGGGTAGTGGGCTCAACTCAGTAAATCGCAGGCAAATCACACCCCACCGTACACGTACTGGACTATAACCTCATCCTTGGTTTTGAGAATGGTCCTTACATGAGGTGCTGCTTCAAGAAGGCAAAGTTCATCAACAAAGTTCTCTAAATTTGATGGGCTGAATGGCTATTTTTTAGTTGTGCATAACTTACAGGTGTTGCTCACAATTTATTGACAGTCCTTGAACTGAGATGTAAAAGTCACTTGTACTGAAATTCAGAAAACTCGATGCTGAAAGCCTACCTGAGGTTGTGATGATAGCTCTTCAACCTGAACCGATTCTCTCTCCACAGATGCTGCCTGACCCACTGGGCACTTACAGCAGTGATTGTTTTCTATGAAATTATGAATTTCCATGTATATGCCAAAGCCTTTAAAATTCAAAAATAAATCCAAAATGTGGCTGTTGAAGTGACTTCTTGCTGACTTTAAGTAGACAATTGTTACAGCAAAGAGGTGCAATACAAATCCTAGTGTATTTCTATACGCACAGGTACATGTTGGCAAGGGTGTAACGTAAAACCTACAGCCCTGTCACAGGCTCATACCATCAGATAAGCATCATTCTCAAGGAAAAACATAAACTCAAATAAATTATACAATATTTTCATAAGAAAGTAACATTTTTTTCCCAGAGTTATGCATTGACGAGGAATGAATGGCAAAGTTCTTTACTTGAAGACTTTAAGCTAGCCAGATGGGCTTTTATGATAGCCTTGCAGTTCCATTTTTTTTTTGTAATGGGATCAGCTTTTTCTGGGAAAAAAAAGATTTATTTAACTCTGAATTTAAATTGGTGCTTTGCCTCTTTGAGATTGTAGTCTTGTCAGTGGGTCACTCAAATGGAATTCCAGTTACTGGTCTAAACCGCTCCACTACCTTATCCCTACTTTGAGCTGATTTTGTAAGCTAGGAACTTAATTTATACACCTGTTTCATTAAAATCTGTAGAACTCTGAAATGTACAAAAAAGTGGCCTTTGGACTATCCCTATTGTCTTTGCCAATCTAATAGTTAACAGCAAGGTCTCCCAGAGTATAAGCAACCAATAACTTTGTATCGGCTCGAGAGAGGAATGTTGCTGGCCCTCATGAGCTATGCCTGGCTCCTCTTTGAGTTATTGCAATGATATGCATCATCCAACTAGAAAGATAGAATTGGCCATTTAACCTCTCACGGAGGATTGGTTCCACTGACAATACACCGCTCAGAACAGTGTGACAGTTTGCAATCAATTTCTGGGAGCTTGAGCCTGTTACTTCTGACTCAGAGCCAAAGCAACTCCAAACAGCACTGCAATGAGCACAGCCGAAACCCATTGCAAATATTTGGTACTAAATGAAAGGTATATTTATGATATTTCACAGGCGCAGCCAACAGAGATTTGCATAAATCTACTGCTCCATTCACAATTCATCCAAAGTTAAGAGGGATCTTCTCAGTGAACTGACCCAAGCAGATTTCGAGGGATTATGTGGACTTTCTGTACTGGTGAGAGCTGGAAGGAGATTAGAGTGTGTTCCTCACTTGTCAAATGGAATTAAATTCCTGCATTCAGGATTAGTTTGTGACTTACTTTAGAGATCCTCTACAAAGACAATAGAAATGAAGTCCCATCAAAATATAATTGTTGGTGCATTAGATGGAGGATTTTGTAGCAGGCAGTGAGTGAGGGGGTATCAGTGAGTGTGAGGGGATATCAGGGAGTGAGCGAGTATCAGTATGTGTGAGGGGATATCAGAGAGTGAGGGGGTATCAGTGTGTGTGAGAGGGTATCAGGGAGTGAGTGGGGTATCAGTGTGTGTGAGAGGGTATCAGGGAGTGAGTGGGGTATCAGTGTGTGTGAGAGGATATCAGGGAGTGAGTGGGGTATCAGTGTGTGTGAGAGGATATCAGGGAGCGAGTGGGGTATCAGTGTGTGGGAGAGGGATATCAGGGAGTGAGCGAGTATCAGTATGTGTGAGGGGATATCAGAGAGTGAGGGGGTATCAGTGTGTGTGAGAGGGTATCAGGGAGTGAGTGGGGTATCAGTGTGTGTGAGAGGATATCAGGGAGCGAGTGGGGTATCAGTGTGTGGGAGAGGGATATCAGGGAGTGAGGGAGGATATCAGGAATTGAGGGAGTATCAGTGTGAGCAAGATTGATAACAGGGAGTGAGGGGGTATCAGTGTGTATGAAGGGATATCAGGGAGTGAGGGGGTATCAGTGTGAGCGAGATTGATATCAGGGAGTGAGGGGGTATCAGCTTATAATTCCCCGGATTACTTTTAGAGCCTTTAAAAGTATACAGTTAGATAGGTTTTTACATAGTAGGGGAATTAAGGGTTATGGGGAAAAGGCAGGTAGATGGGGCAGAGCTTACAGACAGATCAGCCATGATCTTATTGAATGGCAGGGCAGGCTCGATGGGCCGGATGGCCTACTCCTGCTCCTATTTCTTATGTTCTTATGTACACCCCTCTATCCTGAGGCTGTGTCCTTTGGTCTTAGATTCTCCGGCCATAAGAAACAGCCTTCTGCATCCACTCTATCATGGCCTTTCACCATTCGATAATTTTCAATAAGATCTGCTTTCATTCTTCTGATTTCTAGTGAATACAGGCCCAGAGCCTTCAAACACTCTTCATATGACAAGCCAATAAATCCTGGTGTGGTGAACTACATATACCTGTCTGGACTGCTCCTGTGGCTCCTCCCACAGACCCCTGTATAAAGGCGATTGAGGCCGGAGCCCGGCCTCATTCTCCAGGATGTAGTGTTGTTCATTCTTCCAGTCAATAAAAGCCGATATCTCGCTTCTTACGTCTCAGAGTGAGTTATTGATGGTGCATCACCTGGAGTCATTTTTGTGAAGCTTCTTTGAACCCTCTCCAGTTTCAGCACATTCTTTCTATGATAAGGAGCACAAACCTTCTCACAATACTCTGTGAGGCCTCACCTGTGCTTTATAAAGTTTCAGCCTGTGGTCCTTGCTTGGGTGACTTGATCTGTATCGGCCTAGTTCTCCTAGGCCTTACAAACTGTGTATTCTCCACCCATCCACCCTCAGCACACTGAAATCAAGACTTGCGGCATTCACTTGTTATATAAACCCACTGAATTCCTGGCCAGCAAGAACAGTCAGCCTTAGAAATGTATCCCTCTCTTGCTAACCAGCTGGTATAACCCAGGCAACGCCCTTCCACACTACTAGCACATAGAAAGCACAAGAAAAACACAAAATAAAAATTATTCCATCATACACTCCCAGAGCAGGGATAGTATAGTTTGGATGCAAAGAAAATCTACCTTTACACTGACCCATTAAGTGTTCCGAAGACAGAGGCAGAATCAGAATATAGGTTTAATATCAGCACGTCATGAAATGTGTTGACTTTGCGACAGCAAAGCATAGTAATAGCAAAGCACATGAAGTACAGTATGTATATATATAATATGTATGTTCGTGGGTTCAATGTCCATTCAGAAATCGGATGGCAGAGGCAAGAAACTGTTCCTAAATCATTGAGTGTGTGCCTTTATGCTTCTGTACCTCCTTCCTGACGGTAGCAATGAGGACAAGGCAGAGTGAGTTCAACGTGGAATGAAGCTCCCACTGCCCCTCCACACCGTTGAGGGACAGGGTCGGCAAAGCTTATACGCTAACTTACAGAAGGCGGCACTGTGCTGCCCCTCAGAGAGTTGTTCTCTCACAGCTCCAGCGATCCAGTTTCCATCCTGACCCCCGGTGCTGTCTGAGAGGAGCTGGCATTTTCTCCCTGTCATTGTGTGTGCTTGGTGCAGGTGTTCCAGCTTCCCCCCTCACCTCAAAGACAAATGGTTTTCTTTCTGGATTCGTTATCTAAGAAAAGATGTGCTGGCATTGGAGAGGATTCAAAGGAGGTTCACAAGGATGATTCTGGGAATGAAACGGTTATATGAAGAATGTTTGATAGCTCCGGGCCTATACTTGCTGGGATTTAGAAAGATGAGGGAGTATTTCATTGAAACCTTTCAAATGTTGAGAGGCCTAGACAGAGTAGATGAAGAAAGGATGTTTCCAATGGTGGGGAAGTCTTGGCCAAGAGGGCACAGCCTCAAGATAGAGAGGCATCCACTTAAAACAGAGACGTGGAGAAATTTCTTTAGCCAGAGGTTGGTGAATTTGTGGTATTTGTTACCACAGGCAGCTGTGGAGGCCAGGTAGTTGGGTGCATTTAAGGAAGAGATTGATTGTTTCTTGATTTGATGGCATCAAAGGTTATGGGGGAGAAGACCGGGGAGTGGGGTTGAGGAGGGAAAAATGGATCAGCCATGATTGAATGGAAGAACAGACTTAATGGGCCAAATGGCCTAATTCTGCTCCTATGTCTTATGGTCTTATGGTTTCACAGGTTAATTGGCTGCTGTAAATGATCTAGTGTATAGAGGAGTTGATAAGAATATAGGGGGACTAACATTGAAACCAAAATGGATTAAAGTAGTATTAAGTGTAAATGGATTGTTAATAGTCAACATAGACTTGGTGAGCTGAAGGATCTGTTCAAAGTAAATTGAATTATCAAAGTGCATATATGTCACCATATACAACCCTGAGATTCATATTTTTATTAGAATACTCAACAAACCTATAGAATAGTAACTATAACAGGATCAATGAAAGATTAACCAGAGTGCAGAAGACAACAAACTGTGCAAATGCAAATATAAATAAATCACTAAAAATAATGTGGACGTGAGATAAAGAATCCTTAAAGTGGTATCTTTGTTGTAGGAACATTTCGATGACGGGGCAGTTGTGTAGATATCCCCTTTCATTCATGAGCCTGATAGTTGGTAGTAACTGTTCTTGAACCTGGTGGTGCAAATCCTGAGGCTCTTGTACCTTCTGTCTGATGGCAGCTGTGAAAAGAGAGCATGACCTGGGTGGTGAGGATCTTTCATGATGGGTACTGCTTTCCTACGATAGCATTTTGTGTAGGAATGCTCAATAGTTGGGAAGGCTTTACCCATGATGTATTGGGCCAAATCCCCTTCTTTTTGTAGAATTTTCCATTCAAAGGTATTGGTGTTCCCATACCAGGCCGTGATGCAGCCAGTCAATATAATCTCCACTACATGTCTATAGAAGTCTGCCAAAGGTTTGGATGTTATGCCAAATCTCTGCAGGCTCCTAGGGAAGTAGAAGTGCGGCCATGCGATGTTTGCAGTTGTACTTGTGTTCTAGTCCCAGGACAGTTCTTCTGAAATAATAGCACACAGGAATTTAAAGTTGCTAGCCATCTCCTCCTCTGATCCTCCGATGAGGATTGGGTCATGGACCTCTGGTTTCCCCTCTCCTGAAGTCCCCATGCTCTATAAATGTATTAATGCAACACTTCCTCTTCAATGCTCTGTCACACACTCGCAAGGACAGGGAGAGGGCAGAGCAAAAGACAAACTGCTGGAGGAAGTCTGTGGTTTGAGTAGCATCCGTCGGGCAGGAAGGATTGTTTTAAGTTTCAGTTCAAGACCCTGCATGTGCTAATTGGTGACAGAGGCCGTTCTTGCTGTTATTGGTTGGAGGCAGGGTACCCTCTTCAGTCAGCGGGAGCATGTGAGTATGGAGTGCAATTCTGGTTGCTGCACTCTCCGAAGGAAGGACGTGAGCGCACAGGAGAGGCTGCAGAGGAGGTTCACCAGGATATTGTCTGGGATCTCGAGTGCTTCAGCTGTGGGTACAGACAAGAGAAGCTGAGTTTGATTTTTCTAGAGGGACGGTGGATCTAATGAAAGTACTCAAAACTATGAGGGGCTCAGACATGGTAAACTGGGAAATTGGTGTATTCGAAATTCATTTATTATCAAAGTACGTATATATTACACAACCTTGAGATTTGTCTCCTTACGGGCAGCCACGAAACAAAGAAATCCAGAAGTATCCATTTTAAAAAATCCAACGAGCACCCAATATGCAGGGAGAAAAAAGACTTTTTTTTCTCTCTCAAGCAAGAAAAGCAAGCAAAAAGCATTGGGGACTGAAGGCAACGAAAGAGAGGCCATCCGTAGACACAAAGCACGGTCTCAGTTCAGTACAAAGCTGAGTAAGTGTCACAGAGTAGCGAGCTGGACTGGCCCATCCCTCACCCTGCTCGCCCCAGCACCCTGACCATTCCAATCTTCATCCAGGCATTGTGTTGTGTTGTTTGGAAACGCTCTGCAGCCTGGACTCTGCCACCCCAACCTTTCCATCTTGTCACATGGCTACCGTGAAAAACTGCACGCAGGTTATTTCGTCACTTCATTTTGTCGAATCCATACAAAGGAAAAGCAATAAGAGAGCACAGGATAAAGTATTGCAGTGTCACAGTTACAATGAAATGGTAGATGGTGAGAAATGCTCTCTATGGATGAGGAGTCTATGATACCAAAGAAATTCCGGTTAAAAGTGAGCAGTAAATGGTTTAGAGGGGATCTGAGGGAAAATCGGGTAGCTGCACTCTGGAACACACTTCCTAATAGGGTGGCAGAGACAGAAGATTTGAAAAGTTTCAAGATGAGTACTTGAGTTGCCAAGATACAGTAGGCTATGCAATGCTCTGGTAAATGGAATTGGTATGGATGGGTACTTGATGGACATGAAGATTTGGAAGGCCCTTTTTGTGCTTTTTGATAAAATTACTTTCTGACTATCTATAGAGATCTGAGAGGGGTTTCACCGGCTGGTGAGGAAGGGAAGGAGCAGGAAGCAGCTCCTGACATAGAACATAGAACATAGTATAGTACAGCACAGTACAGGCCCTTCGGCCCACAATGTTGTGCCGACCCTTAAACCCTGTTTCCCATATAACCCCACCCACCTTAAATTCCTCCATATACCTCTCTAGTAGTCTCTTAAATTTCACTAGTGTATCTGCCTCTGCCACTGACTCAGGCAGTGCATTGCATGCATCAACCACTCTCAGAGTGAAAAACCTTCCTCTAATATCCCCCTTGAACTTCCCTCCCCTTACCTTAAAGCCATGTCCTCTTGTACTGAGCAGTGGTGCCCTGGGGAAGAGGCGCTGGCTGTCCACTCCATCTATTCCTCTTAATATCATGTATACCTCTGTCATGTCTCTTCTCATCCTCCTCTCCAAAGAGTAAAGCCCTAGCTCCCTTAATCTCTGATCATAATGCATACTCTCTAAACCAGGCAGCATCCTGGTAAATCCCCTCTGTACCCTTTCCAATGCTTCCACATCCTTCCTATTGTGAAGTGACCAGAAATGGACACAGTACTTCAAGTGTGGCCTAACCAGAGTTTTATAGAGCTGCACCATTACCCCGCGACTCTTAAACTATCCCTCGACTTATGAAAACGAACACCCCTTAACACCTGATTGAGAGGAGATGAGCTGGGTGAGACCTGGAGTTCTGTGAGGTGGGTAGCAGAGTATGTCATGTTACTTGGACTGATGAAGGAGGCAGGAAGGAAGTCAAAGTCTCAGGGGTGGGACTGCCTAATTGAAGAGAATTTCTGTGAGAATTCAGCCATGATCAAATGGCAGAGCAGACTTGATGGGCTGAATGGCCTAATCTGCTCTTATGCCTTATGGTCTTAAGACAGTTCCACCTCAGATCCCTACAAATGGCGCAGAAATTGAGGTTTGATCTGATTAAACATGATGCTATTAAATGGTTGAACAGGCTTAAGGAGCCAAGTAGTCTACCTCTACCTTTGTGCAGATTAAAAATGGTGGGGCAGCCTTGAGGGGCCGAGTGGCCTACCCCTATTTTCTTGTGTTCCTTGAGTTTCTTTCATTTTCTATTTTTATTTCAGAATTTCCAGTATCTGTGGTATTTTGCTTTCCAAACAAAGAGCTGAACATCGAGAAAATTCTCTGCGTGCATTCCATCATATTTCCTTGGTTACCACTTCTGCTGAACACTAGAAAGCTTTCAAGATTGGAGCATAAAGCCAGGTACACTATATAATTAATTTATCTACATTAGGAGATTAGATTTTAATATTTCAGATTGACCTGTGTCAGAACTGGTAGCTGAGTCCGGAGGTTAATTAACTTTTACATTGGATGAAATAATATTAACTTGATTGAGTTTATTTCTCTTGTTGAATCAAAGAAAAAGCAAAGCCCCTTGGAAGAAGACAGGCTGAAGGAAAAGTATTGATCAGTTATATGGATGCTTTGTTTCGAGTCACAGCCATTATATTATACAGCACTGAAGCAGGTGCCTCAGTCTACTGAGCGTGTACTATCAACTCATCATTTACACACTCTCTCTCTCTCTCTCTCTCTCTCTCTCTCTCTCTCTACTTCCCATTACACCGCTGGTGTTTAGGGCTGTAATGAAGGTCCTCCATCTCTGGCGGTGTTCAGGACTTCCTCCATCATGTCAGTAGCTTCCTCTCAGTTCTCACTACTGTCAGTCATGCAAGTCCCGGGCGGAGACTCGGGAATACTGTTGCACTCAGATGCAGGGGGATGCTTCGTTGCTGTTTTTGTGACAGTTTTGTTTGACCAGTCAGGGTTGTTGGCCCTGAGCTGAGCCCCTGAAGCTGGAGGACCAGTGGACCTCTCTTAGGCCTCTAGCCTTTGACCTGTTTGCCATGGGCAACCCTACCAAGAGCCAAGGCTTAGGGCCCTTACTCCAGCCAGCATAGCTCCAAACCACGAGAGGGTAGAGGTCCTCTTGGAGGCATCTTTTACACTAGAGCCGCAGTAACTCCCTTTTATTTTTACCCTCTCCTTAACTCGCTCCAGATTCCACCTGCGCTATCTACAGCAGCTATTTAACCTGCCGAGCTGCACGAGTTTGGGGTGCAGAGCTCCAAGCTATCACAGGGAGAAGGCGCAATCTCCGTACAGGTAACGTTGGAGATCAGCTTCAAACTCAGGTCCTGGAGTTGCAAGTCAGCAGGTCTTCCAGCTGCGCCACTGTGCAACGCCATGCCGTGGTGGAAGCAGGTGCAATAGTGGTCTTCAAAAGGGTTCTAAGCAGGCGGGGGAATAAGTCAAAGTTAAAATAAATTTATTCCCAAAGCACTGTACATATGTGTCACCATATACGTGCTCTCTTGAGAAGCAATCTTTGCAGGCATTTACTGGAAAATAAAGAAATCCAATAGAATTTATGAAAATATGCATAAAGAAGGGAAGGGGAGGGCAATGCTGTGTGTGTGTGTGTGGAGCAATGGAGATTTAATAGCCCCTGACAGTCGTGCAGATAGGAAGGTATCAGATGAGCTCCGTATGAATCCTGGGCCTGGAGGAAAGAGCCAGCACCCTCCCGCAGGAGGGTGCAAGAACTTGTGTGATGTTAGCCTCGGGATTGTCTGCTGCACTGTAGAGCTCGTCAGGCAAGGGTGTTGTACAGTGACCTTTGTAATGTCACAACCATCTTCCACAACTTGCACAATCCTGTAACAATCATTAGCTCAGCAGCTCCATACTGGTTCCTGGGAGTGCAATCCCATTAATCCCGTTCCCCCGTCTTTATTTTCCTGCATCCCTGAAATTTATTCTCTTTCACGCACATCCCATCAACTCCCGTCTCCTTCTTCCGCCATCCACCTAGCACCAACAGGCAAGTTAAAGTGCTCACTTACGGACAGAAGAGATTCTACAGATACTGGACTTCTTGAGCAACACACACACACAAAATATTAGAAGAACTCAGCAGGTCAAATCAAATCAAATCAAGTGTGATCAGCATTCAGACCACATATAGATATTGCGAAACAACACAGCGTTCCTTTGAGGCCAAGGTGCAAAACATTTAAAATAGCAAGCAAACGTTCAAAAATAGCAAGTAACATAATTCAAATCAGTGAGCAAAGGAGTCTATTCACTCAAAAAATAAACATATATATGGTCCAAGACCCTGAGCGACAATGTCCAGCAGTCAATGGTACAGTGTTCCGGCAGAGTATAGACGCACGCAATCTAGCCTGTCATTCCAACACTTGAACGTGGGAGAGCAGCACTGACCAGGGAGGCCAGGCTCCAGCCGGGCTCGGACACCACACTAAATGCTTCCATGCCTTTCACCTGGTCTGCAGCAGCAGACGAGCCCTTGAGGGCTAGTCCTCACTACATTTGAGGCTATACAGTTCCCATGTCATCTGACACTCCACCAGATAAGAGTAACAGGCCTGTGGCAACTTACATTATCGTTATGGGGGAGGGGAAGGAGTACAAGCTGACAGGTGATAGGAGAGACCAGGTAGGTGGGTGGGGGAAAGAGAATGATGTAAGAAGGTGGGAGTGTATAGGCGGACGAGGTAAGGAGCTGGAGAAGAAGGAATATAATTGGAGAGGACAATGGGCCATGGAATAAAGGGAAGGAGGTAGGGAAACAGAGGGAGCTGATGGCAGGTCAGGAGAGCAGAAGAATGGGAAGGGTGAGGTTGCCACCAGAATGGGGAATAGATAAAGAGAAAAGGGTTTGAGGGTGGAAAATAGAGGTTAGAGAAATCGATGTTCCTTCTATCAGGCTGGAAGCTATCCAGATGGAATATGAGATGTTGCTCCTCATCGTGGCCATGGACAGATATGTTGGTATGGGAATGGGATGTCCTGATGGGATTTGAAGGTGATCCCAGGTTAATAGTCCAGCTGCTAGACTAATGGATTCACAACTGGCATTACTAAATCTGCAGTTAGAGCTTATGTTTGGTCTTAAAGGAAAGCAGAAGTTTATAAAATTACACAAGGTACAGATAGAATAGTAAACACAAAGTGCACTGCAGATGCTGTGGTCAAATCAAGACGTATAAAAAAGCTGGATGAACTCAGCAGGTCGGGCAGCATCCGTTGAAAGAAGCAGTCAATGTTTCGGGTTGAAATCCTTCATCAGGACTAAAGGAGGGGGCAGGAGCCCTGTAAAGAAGGTGGGGAGGGTGGAAAACCAATCAGAGGAAAGATCAAGGGGTGGGGGAGGGGAAGCAGGGAGGGGATAGGCAGGAGAGGTGAAGAAGGAATCATATATAGAATAGGTGGCCAGATCCTTTATCCCAGGATAGAAATATCAAATAGTTGGGAGTGGGGGGGGGGGGGTGCATAACTTTAAAGTGAGAGGGAAAAGTTTAAAGAAAATTTGTGAAGAAAGTTTTTTTGATACAGAGAGTGGTAGGAGGCTGGAACGTGCTGCCAGAGGAGACGGCGGAGGCAGAAGCAGATGTGATAATAGCATTCAAAGCTTTTTAGATCGGCTTAGGGAAAAAAGGGACATGGTGACTGAGTCACATTTCTCCATTCCCTGAATACTCAGAGGCCGACTGAGTGGCATCACAGCAACAACCTTGCACTCAGCGTCAGTAAGACCAAAGGACTGATTGTGGACTTGAGAAAGGGTAAGATGAGGGAACACACACCAGTCCTCATAGAGGGATCAGAAGAGGAGAGAGTGAGGGGGGTCACGGGGGGTCAGCATCTCTGATGACCTAACCTGGACCCAAAATATTAATACAGCTATAAAGAGGGCGAGACAGTGACTATATTTCATTAGGATATTGAGGAGATTTGGTTTGTCACCAAAAACATTCGCTAACTTCTACAGATATACCGTGGAGAACATTCTAACTTTCTACATCCCCGTCTGGGGTGGGGTGGGGGAGGCTGTTGCATAGAATCGAAATAAGCTGCAGAGATTTGTAAACGCAGTCAGCTCCATCATGGGCATTAGCCTCCATAGTACCCAGTCCATCTTTAAGGAGTGATGCTTCAGAAAGGCAGAATCCTTCATTAAGGACCCCCATCACCCAGGTCATGTCCTCTTCTCATTATTGCCATCGAGAAAGAGGTACAGAAGCCTAAAGGCACACACTCAACAATTCAGAAACAACTTCTTCCCCTCCGCTGTACAATTTCTGAATAGACATTGAACCCATGAATACGACCTCACTACTTTTTTGTTTGCACTACTTATTTAATGTAATTATTTAATAGTGTAATTCACAGTTTTCTCTATTTTATTACGTATTGCATGGTACTGCTGCCGTGAAGTTAACAGATTTCACGACGTATGCCGATGGTATTAAACCTGATTCTGATCATGGACAGGCAGGAGAGGTTAGTTTAATTTGGGTCAAGTTTGACATAGACATTGTGGGCCCAGAGGCCTTTTCTACTGTTTTATATTTCATGTTCTGGAACCGGAATACCTCTGCCCTGCAGCACACCCAACAACACACCAACAGCATCAGTCGAGATCACTGAATGGCTGGTATCACAAACAGGAGAAAATCTTCAAATCTCCTGGAAATCCAAACCAACCCATATACAAAGTGCTGGAGGAACTCAGCAGGCCCAAAGAAGTGTCTTGACCTAAAACGTTTACTCTTTACTCTTTTCCACAGATGCAGCCTGGCCTGCTGAGTTCCTCCAGTATTTTGTGCGCGTTGCTTACGGCCAAGCCGGATTTGAACCGGCTCTCTCAGAGCCGATATGACATGTCGTGGGCCAGAGTGTGCCCACGTCCAGGACTGGGGGAAAGCAGGAAGGGAGCATAAGGAAAGAGTTGAGTCTCTGTGGTGCTCTTAGGTCCAATCTCTTGCTAGGGCCTGCTGCAATTGATATATATTCACATTAGGGAAAATGGAGTACAAGATCTCTAAGTTTGATGTCGCAGATTCGATTTTCGCCAGGAATGATGATGAACTGCTGCTCAGGCAGGACTGAGAGCACCGTAGTGTTTTACTATGATGTATCACACCTTTAACACAAGTCTGAATGCTGACTCCTGATTAAAAAGCATTTTCTCACTCCGGTTTTCTAAGCAGCCGGTGATGAATGTGTAATCATTCATGAACCTGGCCCTCAGTGTAACACAAATGTAATTCTTCGAATCTGTGAACACAGTCAGATCAATTCTAATAGAGTTATTTAAAATTAGCTTTGGGTCACTCCCCAACACACTGCGTCCAGTGTTACGGATCAATACTAATCTGAATAGTTCTTTGCTACAACCAGGAGAGATTCGATCCTGTGTTATTAGCTTTCTCCCACACAACGGCAGAGCCAAGGAAAAAAAAAGTAGTTTCTTTTTCATTTTCTTCAAAAGGAGTTTTTTTTAAAAACAAAATCGATTCATTTCTTGGAAAAAGAATCACTTATTTTGGAGACTCTGGAGCTTAGGTTTTGACTGACAGCAACCTGAAGGGGCTGCTCGTTCCTTGCTTCTTGCCGGGGCTCGGAGGACTCAGAGACGGAGTGTAGGAGGTTCGAGACCAGCTCTGGAGAACTCTGGAGCCTAACACCTGTACAGGGAGTGCTGGGGCATTATTTACGAAGTCTATCAGCCTTTTCAGGTGAGTGATGCCTTGCTGCCCCTTCTGAGAAGAGGAGGCACAAAGGAAAAGGAAGCCTACAGCAGCAGTTCTGCAGGGTACCGAGGGTTAATTCAGAATGACCTTATAACCACATGAGTGTGAATCTTTGCAGAGAAGCAAGGCCTCCCTCAGCACTGGAATTTTACCCCCAGAAACTGATTATCCATTTGCTTTCTCTTTGCTCTTGGTGGGATCCTGGCTACTCTTCAATGGTACCTCCAGCTTTCCGAAGTCTATCTGGATGAAAATGCAGTCTTAGAAGATGAGATTGGTTCTCATTAGTCAGACCACACTTGGAGTATTGTGAGCAGTTTCGGGCCCCTTATCTAAGAAAAGATGTGGAGAGGGTCCAGAGGGGGTTTACAAGAATGATCCTGGGAATGAAAAGGTTAACTTATGAGGGGTATCTGATGGCTGTGGGCCTGTACCTGCTAGGGTTTAGTGGAATAAAGGGGTATCGGACTCAAACATATTGAATATTGATAGGCTTAGATAGAGTGACATGGAGAGAATGTTCCTTATAGTGAGGAGAAGCCAGGACCAGAGGGCACAGCCTCAGAACATAAGGACACCCCTTTAGAACAGAAAAGATGGGGCATTTCTTTAACCAGATAGTGGTGAATCTGTGGAATTTTTTGACACAATACAGATGGCTGAGGAGGCCATGTCACTGGGTACACTTAAAGTGGAGGTTGATAGGTCTTTGATTAATAAGGGGGTCAAAGGTTAAGGGCTAAGGTGGAATGGGGTTGACAGAGATAATAAATTAGCCATGATGGAGTGGAAGAGCAGACTCGATGGGCTGAATGATCTGATTCTGCTCCCATGTCTTATGGTCTTATCGTTCTGCACTGTTGGGCCTTGGTGAGTCCACACCAAGAGTAAAGTACACAGTTATGGTCTTTTTGAAAAAGGATGGAAAGGTCATAGAGAGAATGTGGTGATAATTCTCCAGAAATGTTCTTGGAATGGTGTTTGGAAAGACTGGCTATTCTCCAGAGTGTAAGGTAACCCACTGAAAATGCCAACAGGAAGGATGTAGTGAGGGGGTTTCCTTGGGAGGAGGAATCTAAAGCCAATGGCCAGTCTCAGAATATTGGACGGGTTGTTTAGGACTGATGTGTAGGGAAATTTCTTCACTCAGAGGGTGGTGAATCTTTGGAATTGCCTACTTGTGCAGCCCCCGTCACTGATTTAATTCAAACCAGAGATTTCCGAACAATCAGGGAATCAAGTGCAGGGAAATGGTGCCAAGGTACAAGGTCAGCCATGATCCTATTGAGTGATGTAACAAGCTTGAAGGGCTGAATGGCCAGTCTTGCTGTTATTTTCATGGTCTTCTGATGTCACGTGCTCATGCTCTCAGCCTGATTTTTACCACATTGACAGTGCATCTCCAAGAGTACCTTCCACATTACTGCTGACGAACAGAATTAGTCCATTTAACCCATTAATCTACCCCAGGTAGGCTCCTTCTCCATAATAAAGCCACATCAACTTTTGGAAGAAGTGAGTACTTAAAGGAGTGGATGAGAACGTGGGGAGAATATAAAGTGGAATATAAAGTGAGATGAATGTCAGATTAGTGAGTGGATGATAATCATAGTGGACTCATGGGCAAAGGGATTGTATGCCTTAATTATTCTATTTCTCTGTAACCTTTTTTGGGCCAAAATGGGGAAAAAGAGACAAGGAACTATCTCTTACTAAATTTGGCCCTTGCCCTTATCAATTTCCAGAATGCTGTCATGTCCAGAAAGGCTTAATAGATTAAACAAAAGTTTGTTCAAATTGACTGCAGTATCTTTCAACTGTATACTTTATATTTTGTTAAAAAATCTCTCGTTAACCAAGCCCTAAGCTATCAGTGATGAGAATGTGGAGCTGCCTGGCATTGAATCGACATTAATAACATCTCTTGTGACTGGAAAACGTTGGCTGCATCCAGACAGTCAGTGATTTATTAAGACGTCACAGGATGAGCTGCATCAAGTGGAATAAATAAGCATATTTTAAACCTTTTGGAAATGCAGTAAACAGCGAGGAAGAGAACAGCGCGCTTGAACTGGGCAAGGGCAGCCTGGTGAAATGGGCAGGCACATGGCAGATGAAGATTTATTGAAGAAAGTGTGGAGTCATGCTTTGGGAAGAAATGAGGAGGGGCAATATCAAAAGCTTCATAGGTTCAAATATTATCAAAGCATTTATCCACACGCAACTCTGAAAATTTTCTTCTCCAGATAGCCACGAGACAAAGAAAGAAAATGAAACATCAACATGCTCCCCCACCACCCCGCACAAAAAAGAATGGCATCCTGATCATCAACTCCCAAAACCAGCCTCCCTCCCCCACAAAACAACAACCCCCAAAATGCAACTCCTCCATTGCACAAAAGAACTAACAGAACATCAACCCTCCTCTCACACAGCAAAAAGGAAAAGGAATGGGCAATAAAAAAACATAGTCTGAAAACGTCTACAGTCCATAAACGCAATAGTCCAATCTATAAACGCAGAACCATGATACCATCCCATGACATCACCAACATTCATCACAAGAGAGGGGCACCACACAAGGGCACAGGCCTACCCACCTGCCACACAGCAATAGGCCGCTCACAGCTTCCACCTCTGGCAGAGATCAAAAAGAAGGCAGTCGATGCTGAACTCTCGCTCGCCTTCCGCATTCGCCTCGATGCCTCAATCTGCCTCGGTGCCTTAACCGGTGAAATGGAGTCGAACATCGGCTTGCGCCCCATCTCGAAGTTTCTTCGCATCGAGGCCACCCAAGTACATGCTTGCTTCCCAGAAACTTTTTGGAGACGGCAAAGTGCAGGATCACTCAATCGATCTCCAAACCGTAAATCTCAGGCTCTAACAGTCACAGAAACAGACTTACAGTGAAAACAGGTGTAAAAGAAGCAGTGAGCTATCTGGAAGATGTTGACCTTGGGAGCATTTGATGCTGGTGCTATCTTGACCGGAAGGCAGATTTTATATCAACCAGGTGGAGAAAAGAATAAGAAGTTCAAGAGCAGAGACAACTGGAGGGGTAGTGGGCTGTGCATGTCTTTGAAGGTTTTAGGAACATTTTATTAAGACTTTTGATTAACTTATTCATTCACAGAGAATGTAAAACATCACCATATTTGTCTGTCTCTCAACAGCCCTGAACTGAGGAAACTGTTGGGAGACAACAACAAGGATTGGTTTTGGTATTGGCATTGGTTTATTATTTTCACATGTACCAAGGTATAGCTTTGGCATACTGTTCAGAAAGATCGGCTGATACACAGCTCATTGGGTTAAAACAATGTAAAACAATAACAATGCAGAATAAAACAAAATCAGCTTGATAAAGTTCAAGATCATTACAAGATAGATTGTGAGGCCAAATAGAGACTAGGCCGGGTAAGGATGCCCTGTGTAATAAAATAGCACGTTCATGATTACCATTTTAATTGCTTGAAATTACACTCTGGTCTGGTAGGATTCAAACATTCGGCCAATGGCCTCGGACCCTGGCCGTTGATCTTTTATCTCGGCCTCATACAATTGTACCAGATCGATGAATTCTGTCCACATTTCCCTCTGCCTCAGTAAAACAGCCAACACCTCCCATTCCCAGCATTGGTGAGGCCTCATCTTGAGTATTGTGAACAGTTTTGGGCCCTTCATCTTAGAAAAGATGTGCTGGCATTGGAGAGAGTCCGGAGGAGGTTCACAAGGATGATTCCAGGTATGAAAGGGTTATCATACGAGGAACGCCTGATGGCTCTAGGTCTATACTCACTGGATTCAGAAGGATGAGGGTGATCTCATTGAAACCCTTCAAATGTTGAAAGGCCTAGTCGGAGTAGATGTGGCAAGGATGTTTCCCATGGTAGGAGAGTCTAGAACAAGAGGACACAGCCTCAGGATAGAGGGGCGCCCTTTCAAAACAGAGATGAAGAGAAATTTCTTTAGTCAAAGCGTGGTGAATTGTGGAATTTGTGGCCAGTTTAGAATTTGCTGTGGAAGCCAGGTCATTGGGTGTATTTAAGGCAGAGATTGATATGTTCTTGATTGGACATGGCATCAAAGGTTATGGGGAGAAGGCCGGGAACTGGGGTTGAGGAGGAGAAGAAAAGTGGATCAGCCATGATTGAATGGCAGAGCAGATTTTATGGGCCAGATGGCCTAATTCTACTCCCATGTCTTATGGTCTTACGGTCTTTTTCCCTCTCCTCTCCCCCTCCCATTGAGCAGAAAATAGAAAAGCCCAAAAGCACCGTACTACCAGGCTCTAGGGAGGCTTCGACCTCACTCCTATAAGAATGCTGACTGAACCTTTTGTACGAGAGGATGATCTCTTGCCCTCACGGTCAGCTTGGTTATGGCCTTGTACCTCATTGTCTGCCTGCACTGCACGTTCTCTGGAACTGTACCACTTTATTTATTTATTGGGACGCAGCTCCAAGTGGGCACTTCCTTCCCTTCCAGCCATGGTGACCAGCAATCCCCCAATTTAATCCTAGCCTAATCACAATTCACAATGGCTAATTAACCTACCAGCCGGTACGTCTTTGGATGGTGGGAGGAAGCTCAGGCACCCTGAGGAAATCCACGTGGTCACAGGGAGAATGTATAAACTTCTTACGAGCAGTGGCAGGAATTGAACCGGGGTCGCCTGGACTGCGAAGCGCTATGCTAACCACTACGCCACTGTGCTGCTTCTGGATTTGTTACCTCTGCCTCCCCTCAATGTACTGATGTTGATGACACGTTCTGCGTGGATGACCCAGTGCACTTCGGCATTTGTGACAAAAATAAACCACACGCTGTACGTCTTCAATGTAACAAACTATCTGCCGGAAGAACTCAGCAACCCAAGCAGCCTCTGTGAGAGGAAAGGAGTTACTGGTGTTCCATATTGAATCCTTCATTCCTCATATTGAGATGTAGAGTCAAAAAACAAAGAAGTCTGCCGAAATACCACAAACAGCGTCTAGACTCTTGTCTACTCTATGGCATGCAGCGTAGGATGCCATAACATAATAGGAAAAGCATGGCTCAGACAGAGAGTGGGAGAGATTTAGCTGAATAGTTCCACGACTGAGATAATTCAGTTGCAAGAGACTGAAGAAGCGGGGATTGTTAGAATAGAGAATGTTACAGATTAAGTAAAGGTGGTTAAAATTAGGAGGGGTATTGATCGAATAAATAAGGAGAAATTGTTTCCTTGGTGATGATCAGTCCAAATCTTCAGCTACAATAGCTGCACAGCATTCCTTTGTGTGAGAAATTGCTGCCTGGTTTTTCTCCTAAATAGCCAGGAATGAAGATGAAGATTATGGGTCTTTGTTCTTGATTGCCCAGAAATAGTTGCTCTATATGTAACTCATTGAATTTCTTTAACCTGTTAAACACTTCCATCACCCCTTTATCTACTGTGTGCAAGCTTTCTCTAAACCTACTACATTAAGGGGAACTAAGCCTATTAAAGACGTCTTCAGCAATCGGTTTTGAGAAAGGATTGTTGGCTCATTTTTCTTCTTACAGATGCTGCTTGGTCAGCTGAGTTCTTTCCGTTTTCCTGTTTATGTTTCATATTCCCCTGCCTAAAGTTTTATTTTCTTCCCCTATGGAAGATATGGGAGATGAAATACAGTACTGTGTAAAACTCCTGGGTACATATATACAGCTGGGGTGAATAAGTCTTTTGCACAGTACTGTATTAATTTATGTATTACAATGTACTGCTGCAAAAAAAATAAAGTTCATGACATGCTTGAGTGTCGGTAAAATTGATTGCGATATGGGTCTCCATTGCGGACTGACAGTGGGAAGGGAGTCGGTTGGGAAAATGGGAAGGGTTAGGGTTAGGGAACAGGAAACACCAGAGAGGCATTCTGTAATGATCAATAAACTAATTGCTTGGAATCAAATGTTTGGTGTCTCAGGGCTGTGTGTGTCTGCACCCCTGTCACCCACCACCCTCTGCCCCCCCCACCCTGGCACTCCTTCTCTGCCACCTGTCCCACACTCCTCATGTGCTGCACTGCCTCGCCATTCCCAACATCCTTTGTTTCCTGCAGATTTACAAACTCACTCTGGTCAACGGTGAAAAATATAGTACTATGCAAAAGTCTTTGGCACCCTAGCTACATATACATGCCTGAGACTTTTATACGGTACTCTAAGTTTCGGGAATGTCTCTGGAGCTCCTTCTGCTCTATCCCATTGTTTTAATTGCCTCTGATTATTAAAAGGAAGAAAGGATAAACATTCTTTAAATGAAGAATAATCGTTTAACATTGGTGTTGAGAGAGCTATCCCTACTCCCTTTCTCGAATAAGGGAACAACATCCGCAACCCTCCAATCCTCTGAAACCTCTCCCGTCCTCGTTGATGATGCAAAGATCATCGCCAGAGGCTCAGCAATCTCCTCCCTTGCTTCTCACAGTAGCCTGGGGTACATCCCATCGGTCCTGGTGACTTATCCAACTTGATGCTTTCCATAAGCTCCAGCACATCCTCTTCCTTAATATCTACATTCTCAAGCTTTTCAGTCCACTGCAAGTCATCCCTACAATCGCCAAGATCCTTTTCCGTAGTGAATACTGAAGCAAAGTATTCAGTAAGTACCTCCGCTATTTCCTCGGTTCCATACACATTTTTCCACTGTCACACTTGATTGGTCCTATTCTCTCATGTCTTATCCTCTTGCTCTTCACATAGTTGTGGAATGCCTTGGAGTTTTACTTAATCCTGTCCACTAATCCCTTCTCATGGCCCCTTCTGGCTCTCCTAATTTCATTCTTAAGCTCCTTCCTGCTAGCCTTATTATCTTCTAGATTCCTATCATTTCCTAGTTTTTTGAACCTTTTGTAAGCTGTTCTTTTCTTCTTGACTAGATTTACAACAGCCTTTGTACACCACGGATCTTGTACCCTACCATCCTTTCCATGTCTCATTGGAACGTACCTACACAGGATCCCTCGCAAATATCCCCTGAACATTTGTCACATTTCTTCCATATGTTTCCCTGAGAACATCTGTGTTTCCAATTTATGCTTCCAAGTTCCTACCTGATAGCCTCAAATTTCCTCCTACTCCAATTAAACATTTCCCTAACTTGTCTGTTCCTATCTTTCTCCAATGCTATGGTAAAGGAGTTAGAATTGTGATCCCTATCCTTTTTGAAACATCTAAAGCCTAGCATTTGAAGTAGCCATACCTGCCCCTGCAACCGTCTAAGTCTGTAATGGTCACAACATCATAGTTCCAAGTGCTGATCCACGCTCTAAGCTCATCCGCTTTATTCATGATACTCCTCACATTAAAATAGCCACATCTCAAACCATCGGACTGAGCGCGTCCCTTCTCTATCACCTGCCTATCCTCCCTTTCGCACTGTCTCCAAGCTTTCTCTATTTGTGAGCCAACCTCCCTTTCTTCCATCACTTCAATTCAGTTCCCATAACACACAAAAAATGCTGGAGGAACTCAGCAGGTTAGGCAGCACCATGGAGAGGAATAAACAGTCGAAATTTTGGTCTAAGGCCCTTCAACAGGTCTTTATTGCTGTAGTGCATTGGAGTGCAAGACCAAGGATTTTCTGTCTCAGTTGTACAAATTTTGATGAGACTGCATCAGCCAACGTCAAGAAGATTGTGTTTGCCTTGAAGGCAGTGCAGCTAAGCTTTTAAGTTTGGTTTAAAGTTTGGGATAAGGATGGAAAACAATACAATGTACTTTATTTCAAGTGGATTTGAGTGGAAGAGTAAGGAGGACTTCCTGGAATTATATTGTGTCCAGGACTGGTGTTCTTACCAAAGAAAGATGTACTTGTGATAGAGAGAGTGCAGTGAAGATTCACTAGATCGACTCCTGGGATGGTGGGCTTGTCCCATGAGGACAGATCTAGCAGGATAAGTCTGTACGCTCTGCAGTTTAGAAGAATGAGATATTACTTCATTGTTTACAACAGCGACCTCATGGTTTGAAAAGAAAATGCCCAAAAATATGTCTAGAATGGGATCTGAGGTGAAGAAATAACCTCACGAAATAGAATTTGTTGGCAGAATTTAATCCAAGATAGAAGCTTTTTGCTGCCATGAAAAGTCAAGTTGTATAGGATGCTAACAAAATGGTAACTGGTAACACACACAAAATACTGGAGGAACTCAGCAGGCTGGGCAGCATCTATGGAAAAGAGTAAACAGTTAACTTTTTGGGCTGAGAGTCTTCTTCAGGATGGGAAAGGAAGGGGGAAGGAGTAGATAATTGGCAATTGGTTTCCAAATGACACATATACTGAGGCACAGTGAAAATCTTTGCAGGCCATCCATGCCGACATTCCATAGAAAAACATGCTGAGATAGCATAAAGAATACATAATGATAGTATTATAAGGAAAGTGCAGTGTGGGGAGAAGAACCATAACAAAGCACTATAGATTGAGAGATCAAGAATTATATTTTATGAAGTAAGAGGTCCTCAGTACTCTTATAATAGCAAGATGCAAACAAACCTTGAGCTACACTTAAATGTAAGTGGAAGGCCCAGAAATAATTAGGGCCATAAAGCCTGACAGTTAATTACACTGATAAGATCTTTATTTATACTACAGGCCCTCTTACTGTGCCGCGAGATCCCATCATCCCAAGATTCCTAGTAATGCACACAAAATATTTTATCATTTCATCAGGATTGATGAAGGGTTTCAGCCTGAAACGTCGACTGTTTACTCTTTTCCACAGATGCTGCCTGGCCTGCTAAGCTCCTCCAGCAGTTTGCACGTATTACTTTGATTTCCAGCATCTGCAGACCTTCTCTAGTTTGTGATCCCAAGATTCAATTCGATTTCAATTCAATTCAAATTTAATTGCCATTCAACCATACATGAATACTCATGAATATAGCCAAGCGTAACAGTGGTATTCCAGGGTCAAGGTATAAAACACAGTACGAACAGTCATACACAGCACAAAACACACACAAGCTAGCAAGCACAAATGGTATGACAATCACACAATAAAAGAGTCCAAAATTCACGGCAGCCAGTCACAATAAAGCTTATCTTTTGTCGTGGGAGCACTGAGTAGGGAAGGGCAGCACCATCTCCAGCCTGGACACCGCACCACACCACCCCCGATGAAGTTCACTGGCTCTGATGCCTCTCTGAGGTGACACCACAGCTTGAGGCCTAGACCTTGCATATACAAGATAACAAGGACATATAGAATATTAGTATAATACATCCTTCAGGTGATGCAGTTGGTGAAATAAAACCACTAACACCTAACTTCCCAGTTTAATATATGGAAATAAAACCTCTTGGAGAAATGGAGAAATACAAGATTTTGCTCTTTCTCATTTCCTTTCTCTCTTACTCTTTTCCTCTCTCTTTATCTCATTCTCAAGATCTTATGACCTCTCTCGCTAACCTCTTCCCCCAGATTCGACGTGTTTTAGTTATTATCTTTACCTCTTTACCTCAGAACTGGAAAAGACTCAAACTCGCTTACTGTTTGATTTCTCTCCAATGAAAACATAGAATCTGACTGAGGAAAACAAGTAAATTTTCTTCAATTCCAAGCATTCTAGCAATAAACCTGAAAGCAATTGAAGAAACTCGCACGTTTATAGGTTGTGTTTTCTTCATTTTCACATATAAATCCTATCATAATTCTCTGAAGGATTACTCCTGTACTGGGCTTGTCAAAGATCCTGATTCTTAATTGCTGTGAATTCAGGAATCAAATGATGCCTTTTTCCCCCACTGTCAGCGCTATAGACGGAATGAATGATTAGTTTCAGTTCCAAGAGCAGGATGCTATTTATACAAATAAATTTTCCATCTGACACAAGACAGATGAAAGTTTGCTCCTATTTCACAAAGTATTACAGAGTGCTTGAAGCGTGGAAACAGGCTATTCAGCCCAACCAATCCATGCTGACGTTTACACTTCACTTACCTTTCGTCCTGCCGAAGGGTCTCTGCCTGAAACGTCGACTGTACTCTTTTCCGTAGGTGCTGCCTGGCCTTCTGAGTCCCTGCAGCATTTTGTGCTGTGTTATCTGACACCAGATTTTCAGGACCCTAGCGGCATTGCCCACAGTGATCTGAAGGCAGCCAGTGGGACTGTGAACTGGAGTGAGAGTCTAGGGAGTCTGTCTCTGATCCCTGTTCTCACTGATTCAGTACAACGCACCGTGCATTATCTCCTGTTGGGAAGAAGCTACAAAACCCTGAAAGCACATGCTACCAGGATATGCCACTGTTAGCAGACTCTTCAACGAAACTCTTATACGATAAGATGGACTCTTAGCCTTACAGTCTGCCTCACTGTGATCTCGCATTTTATTGTAGACCTACATTTCACGTTTTTGGCAACCTTTGCATTTTATTCTGCACTGTTACTGTTATCTTATTCCAGCTTAATGTGGTGCATGACATGTATAAAAAGTATGCTAGACAAGCTTTTCACTGTATCATGTTTGCATTCAAGTTTAATTGTCATTCAACCATAGGCCAAAACCCATGAATACAGCCACATGAAACAACGTTACTCTGGGACCAAGGAGCAAAAAGCAGCCACGTTCAGCACAAGGCACGTATAGCACGTATGAGGAGCAAGCAGAAGTGAGATATCGGAAAAATACAGTCACACAAAAAATATATATAACCCAGGTCCCTGAGTCCGTGAAAGTTACAGCAGTCTGCTATCAAACACAATAGGGCTTGTCTTCTGCCCAGCAAACATTTGGGCCAACACCCGCTCAAACTTGGACACCACGCCTATTGTGGAGTGCACCGACTCCAATGAAGATGGGGCTGATGGGAAACCAGTTGGAACTGAGGGACTGAATGAAGAGAAATGGAGAGAGAGAGAAAGACTGGAAGAGAGATGAAGAGAAACTGAAAATGTCAGGGAGGGAAGGAGAGAGAGGAAAGTCACCAAACTGTTGGAGCAACTCAGTGCTATGCAGCACACATGGGAGGAAAGGAATTATGCGCATTTCAGATTGAAAACTTTCATCAAGAGTCCTGATGATGTTGATAAGTCCGCAGATACTACCTGATCTGTCAAGTCCTTCGAGCAGACTGATTGTTACTCCAGATTCCAGCATCTGCAATCCCTTGTGTCCCACTGGGGAAGAAAAGGTTATTGTGAATGGGTGGGAGATCATTCACAGTTTTCATGGTGGGTCTGGCGGGAAGTCTGGGGCAATTGTTCAATCATCTGATGGAAGCAGGGTTCTCCAGCCCTGGCTTTGATGTGTATTGACAACTTGACAAGCCGAAGCAGACAGTGCCAAGCAAACTGAAAACTGACATTGTGGTGGGGGTGGGGTGGGAGAAATTAAGGACAAAGGAGGAAGTGGTGGCCGCACCTTCTCTGCGAAGCCAGTCTGCAAGCAAACAAACACAAAACATCTTTTTGATGGCACGGACCCCAAAAGGTATTTAAATATCTGTGGCCTGCACAGAGATAAGGGAGCAGTGTAAGAGTCCACACTCTGTGCTGGCCCTGCCTGGTGCTCAATATAATGCTGTTATCCCTCCCAGACTAGAATTACAGAAAATTGCTTTCTGTCACCCAGCCAGGTGTGTGGCACTGGTGTTATTTGTTTAACCCCTTCAGGACCTGGGCATGGCAGACTGGGTAAAAGGGAGATAATATGTGTTCAGGGTCTGCATGTCCTTGTTAGAGCGAAGGCCAAGGTGGGCAGGCATTGGTCAGGAAAAGGGTCGGATGGGTCAGGTACAGGCAGCTGGTATCAAGCTCTGGTTAACTTGACATTGTATTGCTGAATTTTGTGCTATCGTGATTATCACTACTTTTCCCTTGTTTTGCATTAATTGTTTTATTATTATTGTAACTTTATTTAGAAGTAGCTATGAGGCTTTATGAGGCATTGGTCAGACAGCAGAGCCTATTGTGAACAGTTTTGGGCCCCTTATCTAAGAAAGGATGTGCTGGCGTTGGAGAGGGTCCAGAGAAGGTACACCAGAATGATTCCAGGAATGAAAAGGTTAACGTACGAGGAAAGTTTAATGGCTCTGGGCCTGTACTCACTGAAGTTTAGAAGAATGGTTGGGGGGGGGGGGAATCTCATTGAAACCCATCGTATATTGAAAGGCTCAGATAGTGGACTTTGAGACGATGTCTCCTGTCGAGGGGTAATCTAGGATCAGAGGGCACAGCCCTCAGAATAGAAGGATGTCCATTTAGAACAAAGATGAGAAGGAATTTCTTAGCCAGAGGGTGGTGAATCTGTGGAATTCATTGCCACAGACAACTGTGGCAGCAAGGTTATTGGGTATATACCGGCTGGGTAGCCTCCAACCTGATGGCATGAACATTGACTTCTCTAACTTCCGTTAATGCCCCTCTTCCCCCATCCCTGACATATTTAGTTGTTGGTTTTTTTTCTCTCTCTGCCCATCACTCTGCCTGTTCTCCATCTCCCTCTGGTGCTCCTCTCCCCCCTTTCTTTCTCTCTAGGCCTCCCATCCCATGATCCTTTCCCTTCTCCAGCTCTGTATCCCTTTCGCCAATCACCTTTCCAGCTCTTAGCTTCACTCCACCCCCTCCGGTCTTCTCCTATCAATTTCGCATTTCCCCCTCCCCCCACTACTTTCAGATCACTTAGTATCTTTCCCTTCGGTTAGTCCTGACAAAGGGTCTCGGCCCGAAACGTCGACAGTGCTTCTCCATATAGATGCTGCCTGGCCTGCTGTGTTCCACCAGCGTTTTGTGTGTTGTTGTTGTTTGAATTTCCAGCATCTGCAGATTTCCTCGTTATTGGGTATATGTCTTGGTTTTGATTAGTAAAGGCATCGAAGATTGTGGGAAGAAGGCAGGAGAATGAGGCTGAGAGGGTCAATAAATCAGCTATGGTGGGATTGCAGAGCAAACCTGAGGGACCAAATGGCCTAATCCTGCTCCCATGTCTAATGGTCTTAATGTATTCCTTTAAACATAGTCAAAGGAAATTAGAAAAGCAAATATGCAGGAAGATTATGACATCACAGGGGATTTGAACTTGCTGAGCGTACAGTGGGGCTGCCTTAATGTTAGGGACTGTGGTGGGGAAGAAGTATTGGATGATTGTCTGTGTTACAGTAGAGGAGGTGCTGAATGCCTTACAGTCACATAAAGATAGATAAAACTCTACGAGCCTGTTCAAGAAGACAGCATGGTAGTGTAGTGGTGAGCGTGACGCTATTACAGCTGGGGGTGTTTTGTAGCTTAGAGCTCAATTCTGGAGCCATTCTGTAAGGAGTTTGTACGTTCTCCCCTTGGAATGCACGGCCTTTCCCTGAGTGCTCTGGGTCGCTCCCGTGATCCAAAGATGCACTGGTTAGGGGGTTAATTGGTCATTGTAAAGTTGTCTCATGATTAGGTTAGGGTTAGTCAGGTTTGTTGGGGGTTGCTGGGGTGGCCTGGCTTGAAATGCCGACTCCACGCTGCATCGCTAGATAAATAAAAATACGTACAAGGCTGTGGGAAGCGAGGGAAGAAATAGCGGGAGCTCTGGCCAAGGTGCATGCATCATTGTTAGTGATGGATGAAGTGGCATTACTCTGAAGAATGTGTCTTTATTTAGGAAGAACTGCACAGAAAAATCTGGGAACTATAGACCAGTAAACCTAGTGTAGGTGGTAGGTAAATTACTGAGGAGATCCTGACAGATAGGATCAGAATCAGAATCAAAAACAGCTTTATTATTACTGACATTACTGATTATTTCCGTGCAAAAATCGTAGGCCCATATATATAGTTAGGATGCTTAAAACTTTTGCACAGTACTGTCATAATTTTATGTATTGCACTGTACTGCTGCCACAAAAATCATGACATATGTATGTGATGATAAACCTGGCTCTGATATCGGTCTCTATTGTGGACTGAGTGGGAACTGGGCAGGGAGAGGGGAATCACGGTTGGGAAAAGGAGAAGTGAGAGGGGAGGGAGTGGGAAGCAACAGAGAGATATTCTGTAATGACCAATAAACCAACTGTTTGGAATTAAATGACCTTGCCTGGCGTCTCAGGGCTGGGTGTGTCAGCACCTCCCCCCTACTCCTGCGGCATTCCTTCTCTGCCACTTGTCCCACACCCCTCGCACGGTGCTCCCTTGCCATTCCCAACATCGTTTGCTCCCATCAGATTTACAGATTCGCTCTCCATGTTGACAGATGCAGTACTGCGTAAAAGTGTTAGGCCCCCTAGCTAAATATGTATATGTAAGACTTTTGTCAGATATTGTATGTTGTGGAATTTGTTGTTTTGTGGCAGTAGTATAGTCCAAGACATAAATTATATTTTATTAGCCATTCCTAAAACATTGAGTGCGTTTCTTAAGACTCCTGTACCTCCTCTTTGATGGTACTAATGAGAAGAGGGCATGTTCTGTTCTTTAGTGACGGATGCCACCTTTCAGATGCATCACCTTTTGATGATGCTAGGGAGACGAGTGCCCATGATGGAACTGGCTGAAGTTTACAACCCATCATGGGCACTAGCCCATGATATACGCTATATACAGTTGGAAAGGCAGGGGTTGATAGGGATAGTCAGCCCAAATTTCTGTATCGGAGATCATGCCTCACAATGAGTTTTGTGACTAAGTAACCAGGATGAACAACAAGAGCAGGGGTTAGATGTCGAGCAGATGGACTTCAGTAAGGATTTCCATGTGAGTCCACGTGTTAGGCTGTTGTGGAAAGTTAGAGCAACACACACAAAATGCTGGAGGAACTCAACAGGCCAAGCAGCATCTACGGAAATGAGTACAGATGACGTTTTGGACCGAAACCCTCCGGCAGGACTGGAGAAAAAAAGCTGAGGAGTAGATTTAAAAGGTGAGGTCAGGGGAGAGAGAATCCACCAGGTGATAGGTGAAAACTGGAGGGGGAGGGTTGAAGTAAAGAGCTGGGAAGTTGATTGGTGAAAGAGACGGGACGCCATAGAAAAAAGTAAAAGGGCAGAGGAGCACCAGAGGGAGGTGAGGGGCAGGCAAGGCAATAAGGTGAGGGGGTGGAAAAGGGGTGGGGAATGGTGAAGGGGAGGAGGTATTACTGGAAGTTTGAGAGATCAATGTTTATGCCATCAAGTTGGAGGTCACCAAAACAGAATATAAGGTGTTGTTCCTCCTGCCTAAGTGTTGCCTTATCACAACAGTGGAGGAGGCCATGGATGGACTTATCGGAATGGGAATGGGAAGTGGAATTAAAATGAGTGGTCACTGGGAGATCCCACTTCTTCTGGCAGATGGAGCGTAGATGCTCGGAGAAGCAGTCTCGCAATCTACTTCAGGTTTCATCGATCTACAGGAGGCCACACCAGGATCACCGAACACAGTAAACGACCCCAACAGACTCACAGGTGAAGTTTTGCCTCACCCGGAAGGAGGTGTAAGGGCAGGTGTGGCACTTGTAAGTGCCAGGAGGGAGATCAGTGGGGAGGGACTTTTCAGATCCCTCTGAAAAGTAGAAAGTGGAGGGGTGGGAAAGATGTGCTTAGTGGTGGCATCCTGTTGGAGGTGGTGGAAGTTCACTTGTTTGTGGGAAGTTAGATCACAGGGAATTCATGCAGAGCTGGCTAAATGGATTTAGAATCGGCTTAATGATAGGGAGCAGAGGGTGAAGCCCATGATTAATGTTGTGCCTGAGGGGTTAGTGCTAGGCCTATCATTAATTGTCAGTTAAATCAACAATTTGACTGAGAATTTACAAGGCAAGGTTAATTATTTTGTAGATGACACTGAAATAGATGGTGTTCTGGATAGTGAAGATACCTATCAGGAGCTAGAGCGGGTTGTTGATCAGGTGGGAAAGTGGTCCAAGGAATGGCAAATGGAGATTAATTTGAAAAAATAATGTTAGATGTTACGTTTTGGGAATAGAAGTCATGGTAGTAACTTTACAGTTCATGGAAGGTCCCAAGTGTGTGTTGTAGAACAGGTAACCTTAGGATTACAAGTACATGGTGCCACCGGTAGAGATGTGGTGAAAGGATTCTGGCATGCTGTCAATCAGGGTATTAAGTATATAAGTTGAGCTGTTATTTTGCAGTTTTATAAGGCATTGGTGAGTCAGCATTTGGAGTATTCAGTTCAGTTTTGGTCACTAAGAATGGTGGAAGAAAAGAAATGGAAGGAATGCGGAAGAGATTTAACAAGGTCTAAAAATGTTTATGAGGATGTTGCCAGGACTTGGGGCAGAGAATTATACAGAGAGGTTGAGCAAGCTGAGACTTTATTCATTGGAGTGTAGGAGATTGAGGGGTGATCTCATAGAGGTGTACAAAATCACAAGGAACATAGAGTCAATGTACGCATTCTTTTTCCCAGGGTTGGGAAATCAAGAACAGCAGGGCATAGGTTTAAGATGAAATGGGAGAAAATGGAACCTGAGGGACAACATTTTTCAGACAGGGTGTGGTATATAAATGGACGAGCTGTCAAAGGAAGATGCTGAGGCAAGTACAGTACATTAATAAGACTTATGAAGCACTTTAGAGGAAAGGTTTGGAAGGATATGGGCCAAACACAAACAGATACCATTCTTGATCAGCATGGACCAGATGGGCCAAAGGGGACATCTCCATTCTCCCTGACCGATGGCTTTGTGAGGTCCTCTTCAGTACCCATTACACATATTCAAATCAGAGAATCATTGAGAAAGGAAATGGGCCCTCAGGTCACCTCATCCATGTCAATCGTATGGCTATCTACGTGAACCCCATTTGCCTGCATTAGTCCCAGATCCATCAACCCCTTTCCTATCCCCGCTCCTGAACAAATAACTTTCAAACATTGCAATTGTATGTGCCTCTACCACTTCCACTGTAATTTGTTCGATATACCCACCACCATCTGTGTCAAAAACTAACCTCTCAGACCTCCTTTAATTTATTTCCTGTGGAATTCAAACCTGTGCCCTTCAGATCTGGACTCTTCTGTCCATAAGACAATAAGAGCATAAGACAAGATAAAGGAGCAGCTTTAGGGCACTTGGCCCGTTGAGTCTGCTCCACCATTCCATCATGGCTGATTTATTATCCCTCTGAACCCTGCTCCCTGCCTTCTCCACAAAACCTTTGATGCCCTGACTAAAAAAGAACCTATCAACCCCCACTTTAAATATACATAATAATTTGGCCTCCACAATTGCAATCAACTGCAATGAATTCCACAGATTCCCTACCCTCTGCCTGAAGAAATACCTTCTCATCTCTCTTCAAAATGGACATTCCTCTATTCTGAAGCTCTGCACTGTGGTCCAAGATTCATCCACTGTAGGAAGCACCCACTCTGGTAAGACCTTTCAATAATCAATAGGTTTGAATGAGATCCCCTCTCATTCTTTGAAGCTCCAGTGAGTTCAAAGCCAGAGCCAGTAAATGCTTCCATACATTAACTCTTCCATTCCTAGAATCATTCCTGTGAACCAACTGTGGACTCTCTTCAATGCCAGCATATCTTTTATTAGATATGGGGCCCATAATTGCTCAATACTTCAAGTACTGTCTTACCAGTGTCTTATAAAGCCTCAACATCACACCCTTTCTTTTTTATTCAAGTCCTCTTGAAATGAATGCCAACATTGCATTTGCCTTCCTTACCACTGGCTTAACCTGCAAGTTAGTCTTTAGGAAATCCTGCACAAAGAAACCCTAGTACCTGATTTTTGAATTTTCTTCCCATTTAGAAATTAGTCTATGCCTTTATTCCTTCTATCAAAGTTCTTGACCATGAACTTCTCTTCAGTAGATTCCATCTGCCACTTCTTTTCCCATTGTCCCAATCTGTGCAAGCCTTTCTGCAGACTCCCTGCTTCCTCAGTGTTATCATCCCCTCCACCAATCTTTGTATCATCCGTAAACTCAGCCATAAAGGCAACAATTTCTTCATCCAAATCATTGACATATAACATGAAAAGAAGTGGTACCAATACTGACACCTGCGGAACATCACTAGACATGGCCAGCCAACAAGACCCACTTCGTTCACACCCTTTGCTTCCTGCCAGTCAGCCAAATTTTCTATCCCCACTAGTAGCTTTCCTGTAATAGCTTGGGTTCTTGGCTTGTTTAGCAGCCTCATGTGCAGCACCTTATTAAAAGACTTCTCAAAATGCAAATAAACAACATCCACTGACTCTCCTTTGTCTGTCTTGCCCGTTATTCCCTCAAAGGTTTCCAACAGATTTGTCAGGCAAGATTTTCCCTCAAGGAAACCATGCTGAATCTGGTCTACTTTATCATGCACCTCCCAGAACCCCAAAACTTTATCCTTAGTAATGAAATCCAACAGTTTCAAAATCACTGATGTCAGGCTAACTAGCCTATTATTTCCTTTCTTCTGCCTTCCTCCCTCCTTAAAGAGTGGGGAGACATTGGCAATTCTCCAGTCCTCTGAAACCATTCCAGAATCTAGAGATTCTTGAAAGACCATTCCTAATGCCTCCACAATCTCTTCAACTACCTCTTTTGGAACCCTGTACTGTACTCCATCTGATCCAGGTGACTTATCTACCTGCAGATATTTCAGTTTACTAAGCACCAACACTCTCAAATTTCTGGCATACTTCCAGTGTCTTCCACAGTGAAGACTGATGCAAAGTACTGTACTTATTAAATTCATCTGCCATTTCTTTGTCCTCTATTACTAGCTCTCTACCATTGCTTTCCAATGGTCCAATATTCATTCTTGGTTCTCTTTTACTCTTTATATAACTGGGGAAAAAAACATTTGGTATCCTCCTTGATATTTTTGGCTAGCTTACCTTCATATTTCATCTTTTCTCTCCATATGGTTTTTTTAAATTCCTTTTGTTGGTTTATAAAAACTTCCCAATTCTCTAACTTCCACTAATTTTTGTTTTAATATATGTCCTTTCTTTTGCTTTTATGCTGTCTTTGAGGTCCCTTGTCAACCGTAGCTGCCTCATCCTCCCTTGAGGATGCTTCTTTGGGATGTATCTTTCCTGCACCTTCCAGCTTGTCGTAGAAACACCAGCTATTGTTTATCTGTCACCATCTCTACTAAAGACCCTTCCAATCAACTTTGGCCAGATCTGCTCTGTAATTTCCTTCACTAAACTGTAATACTGATGCATCTCACTGTACCTTCTCCCTCCCAAAGTGCAGAGTGAATTCAATCATGTTGTGATCACTGCCTCCCAAGTTCCTTTACCTTAAGCTCTCTAATTAAATCTGCTTGATTGCAAAACAGTCAGTCCAGAGTAGCCTTTCCCCTAATGGGATCAACCACAAGCTGCTCTAAAAAGCCATCTTGGAGACATTCTACAAGTTCCCTCTCTTGGGATCAACCTGCATATTGAAATCCTCCAGGTCTATTACAGCATTGCCCTAACTACATGTCTTCTCTATTTTTTATTGAAATATATATCCTACATCCTACCTACAGCTTGAGGGCCTGCATTTACCTTTGCAGTTTCTTAACTCTACCCATAAGGGTTCTGCATCTTCAGATCCTATGTTCCCTCTTCATAAGGATTTGATTCCATTTTTTAATGACAGAACCACCTCACCCATTCTCCCTACCTGCCTGTCCTTTTGCGACAAGGCATATCTTTAGATATTCAGCTCCCAACTATGATCTTCTTTCAGCCACGTGTCAGTGATGCCAACAGTGCCATACCTGCCAATCTCTAAATGTACTACAAGATCATCTACTTTATACCAACTACTGCATGCATTCAAATATAACACCTTCAGTTCTATATTCAATACCCTTTTTGATGTTGACCCTCTGTTACACTTCAACCAATCCCACTGACTGCAATTTTGCCCGATCATCTGCCTGTCATTTCTCACAGTCTCACTACACACTGCATCTATTTGTGTACCAACTGCCTCATCCTCAGTCTGAATCCCATCTCCCTGTCCTGAAAGAAATACTCTATTTATGCCCTCTATGTATTTAAAAGCTATCATAAGATCACTGCACACACACAAATGCTGGTGGAACACAGTAGGCCAGGCAGCATCTATAGGGAGAAGCACTGTCGACGTTTCGGGCCAAGACCCTTCATCAGGACTAACTGAAAGGAAAGATAGTAAGAGATTTGAAAGTAGGAGGAGGAGGGGAAAATGCGAAATGATAGGAGAAGACCGGAGGGGGTGGGATGAAGCTGAGAGCCAGAAAGGTGATTGGCAAAAGGGATACAGAGCTAGAGAAGGAAAAGGATCATGGGACAGGAGGCCTAGAGAGAAAGAAAGAGGGGGGGGGGAGCACCAGAGGGAGATGGAGAACAGGCAGAATGATGGGCAGAGAGAAAAAAAAAGGGAGGGGAAAAACAAGCTAAATATATCAGGGATGGGGTAAGAAGGGGAGGAGGGGCATGAACGGAAGTTAGAGAAGTCAATGTTCATGCCATCAGGTTGGAGGCTACCCAGCCGGTATATAAGGTGTTGTTCCTCCAACCCGAGTGTGGCTTCATCTAGACAGTAGAGGAGGCCATGGATAGACATATCAGAATGGGAATGGGACGTGGAATTAAAATGTGTGGCCACTGGGAGATCCTGCTTTCTCTGGCGGACAGAGCATAGGTGTTCAGCGAAATGGTCTCCCAGTCTGTGTCGGGTCTCACCAATATATAAAAGGCCACACTGGGAGCACCAGACGCAGTATACCACACCAGCCGACTCACAGGTGAAGTGTCGCCTCACTTGGAAGGACTGTCTGGGGCCCTGAATGGTGGTGAGGGAGGAAGTGTAAGGGCAGGTGTAGCACTTGTTCCGCTTACAAGGATAAGTGCCAGGAGGGAGATCAGTGGGAAGGGGTGGGGGGGGGGGGGGGCGAGTGGACAAGGGAGTTGTGTAGGGAGCGATCCCTGCGGAAAGCAGAAGTGGGGGGAGGGAAAGATGTTCTTGGTAGTGGGATCCCATTGGAGGTGGCGGAAGTTACGGAGAATTATACGTTGGATCCAAGGGCTGGTCGGGTGGTAGGTGAGGACAAGGGGAACCCTATCCCGAGTGGGGTGGCGGACGGATGGGGTGAGGGCAGATGTGCGGGAAAAGGGAGAGATGCGTTTGAGAGCAGAGTTGATGGTGGAAGAAGGGAAACCCCTTTGTTTAAAAAAGGAAGACATCTACTTCATCCTGGAATGAAAAGCCTCATCCTGAGAGCAAATGTGGCGGAGACGGAGGAATTGTGAGAAGGGGATAGCATTTTTGCAAGAGACAGGGTGAGAAGAGGAATAGTCCAGGTAGCTGTGAGACTCTGTAGGCTTATAGTAGATATCAGTAGATAGGCCATCTCCAGAGATGGAGACAGAAAGATCAAGAAAGGGGAAGGAGGTGTCGGAATTGGACCAGGTAATAAGATCACCCCTCAGTCTCCTGGGTGCCAGTGAGAATAAACCCAACCTGTCCAAACAACTCTTTTACTGAATGTCCTGACACAAGAAAACAAACATACATTACCCTATACATCTGTGCCATCTTCTTCAAACAATTATGTATTAATACTCCAATGTCCTACCAGAATTTGACTTGTATTTATCTGAATCAATTTCCACTTAGGACCGGTCTGTCCAACTTTCCAACTGATCTATATACTGTACCTCTATATCCTTAAACTACTCTTTCCTTTCTACAGTACCCTCTTAAGAGCAGGAGAACTAGGAACAAGAGTAACCCATCTGGCCCAACAAGCTTGCTCCACCATTCAGTAAGATCATAGTTTGTCTGGCCATGGACTCATCTCCACCTACCCGTCTTTTCCCCATACCCCTTAATTCCTCTGCTAGGCAAAAATCTATCTAACCTTGTCTTCAATATATATACTGAAGCAGCCTCTACTGCTTCATTGGGCAGAGAGTTCCACAGATAAGAAGTTCGTCTTGCATCTAATATACATAAAAAGGATTTTGAATTCTCCTTAATACCTCTTCCCAATTATTCACTCATTCAAATACCAATTTTCTACACCTGACATGCAACTCTGATTGAACCATCAATATCTTCTGTTGACCAGAAGACATAAAACTTACTATCTTTGTTCCTCACCTTTACAGGGACATGCAAATTCTAAACCCCGCTGAATTGTTTTTAAATGCTTCCAAACTGCAGGATGTGTTTTCCCCTCAGCAGCTCCTCCCAATCTGCTTTTTCCAAGTCCTGTATTACACCATTGAAATCCATCTTCTCCCACCCTTCATCTCGATGACCAACTGCGTCATTTACCATGATTATACGGAGGCTCACCAGGCTACGGTCGCTGTTACCAAAGGGTTCCTGCACAGTTGCTCCTATCATTTGCCCTTCCTCATTCCCCAAGATAAAGTCAATTGCAGTCTTCTCCCTAGTAGGACTTGCTTTTTCAAAATTCCTCTTGAATTCACAGAACCTAGAGCACAGGGCAGCGCAGCACAGTCTAGGCCCTTTGTCCCATAGTGTAGAGCCAATCTTTTAATATGCTCCATGATCAATATAACTCTTCTGTCCCACGCAGACCTCTGTTTTTTGTTCATCCATGTGCCAATCTAAGAATTTCTTGAATGTCCCTAATGTATCTGCACCTTCCACAACCCCCAAAGTGTCACATCCCACACACCTTCGACTCTCAGTGTAAAAATATTACTCCTGACATCCCCCCTATACTTCCCTCTAATCACCTTAAAATGATGTCCTCTCATAACAGCCATTGCTACTCTGGATGCCCATTTGTCTTATACAACTCCATTAGTCTCCTCTCATCTTCCTTCACTCCGAAGAGAAAAGCTCTTGCTCTCACATTCTCTCCGTCTGAGACATGCTCTTCAATTCAGACGTCATCCATGTAAATCTCCTCTGCACCCTCTCTAGAGCTCCCACGTCCTATAATCTGCCCTTCGCAGTAGTTAGTAGTGTAGCAGCTAGCGTATTGTTCTTGCAGAATTAGTAACAAGGGTGCAGTTCTGTCGCTGTCTGTAAGGAGTTTGTACATTCTCCCTGTGACTGTGTGGTTTTCCGTCGAGTGTTTCCTCCCACACTCCAAAGATGTACGGGCTAGTAGGTCATTTTGTCACCTGGATATAATTGAGCAGTGTGGACTTGTTGGGTAGAGGGTTCAGTTACTCTGCTGTATCTCTAAATTAAAAAAATAAAAAGAATGAGGCAGCCAGAACTGAACACAATACCACAAGTGTGGTCTAACTAGTTTCATAGAGCTGCAACGTTACCTCACAACTTTTGAACTCAATTCCCTGATTACTGAAGGCCAATACACCATAAGACTTATTAACCACACTGTCAACTTTCACGCCAACTCAGAAGGATTCATAGATGATCCTCCTGTTTCTCCACATTGCTAAGAATCTGTCACTCACTCGGTGTTCTGCCTTCAAGTTTGACCTCCACACTTTTCCCTGTTGAACTCCATCAGCCGGTTCTCAGCCCCGCTCTAGATCCTATCAATGACCCATTATAACCTACGACAACCTACAATATCCACAACACCAGCAAACGTCATGTCATCTGTATTTAATAAATTCCATTCACCTAAGCCCCAAGCACTAAGGCAACCCCAGTCAATATTGGGAAAGTTAAAATCTCCTGCTAGTACAAGCCTATTTCTTTTGTACCTTTCTGTGATCTGCCTCCATGTCTGTTCTAAATCCTGCTGGATTGTGGATGGCTTTAGTGTAACCTCATGAAAGTGACAGCAACTTTTTTTCTTCCTAAACTCTAAATATTGGCTCATTAGGCCGGCTCACCAGAATATCCTCAATAGCTACTGCTGTAATTCTCTTCTGCCTGTTTTGTACTAAGCATGAAACTCTCCCTGCATAGAATGTACTGAGGACAGCTCAGTGGTGCAGCAGGTAGTGCTGCTGTCTCGCTGCTCCAGTGGCCCAGATTCGACTGGGTGCTGCCTGCGTGGAGTTTGCACGTTCTCACCATGATCCCACAGCTTGCCTCCGGGTGCTCTAGTTTCTTCCAACACCCCAAGGAGGGTGTTGGAAGGTTAACTGCCTGCTGTAAATTGACCCTAGTGCGTAGCTGTGGAGAGATGATGGCAATGTAGGGGCATTAAATTGAAAAGAGTGCATGACTGGTGTATGGCCTGCACAGATTCAATGGGCTGAATGGTCAGTCTCCACGCTGATCTGCATTATGACTGAAAGTAAGCGTGCAGGTACAGCAGGCAGTGAAGAAAGCTAATGGCATCTGATTGAAACGTGTAAGATTATTAAGGGATTGGACATGCTAGAGGCAGGAAACATGTTCCCGATGTGGGGGGAGTCCAGAACCAGAGGCCACAGTTTAAGAATAAGGGGTAGGCCATTTAGAACGAAGTTGAGGAAAACTTTTTCACCCAGAGAATTGTGGATCTGTGGAATGCTCTGCCTCAGAAGGCAGTGGAGGCCAATTCTCTGGATGCTTTCAAGAAAGAGTTAGATAGAGCTCTTAAAGATAGCGGAGTCAAGGGATATGGGGAGAAGGCAGGAACGGGGTACTGATTGTGGATGATCAGCCATGATCACATTGAATGGTGGTGCTGGCTCGATGGGGCGAATGGCCTACTCCTGCACCTATTGTCTATTGGCTCTGTGATCTCTAATGCAGAGCAGGGGGGAACTTGACTGATCATTTTCCACGGCCCTGTTTATCCACCAGGTCCCTGAGTCCTCCAAAACCCTATTTGCCTTAATCTTGAATGAACCAAACACCAGAGTACTGACAGCCCTCCAGCACAGAGAATTCCAGCCATTTCCAACTTTCCCTGAACTCAGTCTTGGGGTGCAGCCCCTCGTAATGACCCAAGATGCCCTCTGTTCCAAAGACACGTATTTACTCTGGCACCAAAGACCCAGGCTGCGGGCACCGTGGTGCATCTGGTGCCCCAGAGACTCAGGTTCATTGCTGACCGCCAGTGCCGTTGGCATGACGTCTCAAAATCAGAGATCGTCCCTTACACACATTGTGGAGTTTTTTGTGTCGCGACAGCAGTAACGTACAGACACAGCAAACTACGATAAATTGTAATAAAAACACAAGTAAGTACATAGTACAAAAGAGAAAAGCAAGGTACTGTTCATGAGTTTATAGAAATCTGACGGCAAAGGAGGCCGATGTTTAACCATGAGACATAGAACCAGAATTAGGCCATTAGACTCCGCTCCACCATTCTACCATGACTGGTTTATTATCCCCAAGTTCCTGCCTTCTGCCAATAACCCTTGATGCTCTTACTAATCAAGAACCTACAAGCCTCTGCTTTAAAAATACCCAATAACTTGGCCTCCACTGTAGTCTGTGGCAGGGAATTCTACAGATTCACCACCCTCTGGCTAAAGAAATTCCTCCTCACCTCTGTTCTGAAGGGATGTCCATAAGGCTATGCCAGCTGGTCCTAGACTGCCCCACTCACTATAGCGAACATATTCTCCACATCCACTCTATCTGGGCCGTTCAATATCTGACAGGATTCAAAGAGGTCTCTCCTCATCCTTTTAAACTCTAGTGAGTACAGGCCTGGAGCCATCAAACATTTGTGTCAATCTGTAGGTTATTTGCCTGCTATATGTCGTCTCTAGTGTGTCGGTGAGTGGTAGGAACTGAGGAGAGATGAAGGATAGCAGGTAGGATAAAACGGGATGAGTGTAAGTTCATGTTGTGGGGTGCTCCTTCCCTCTGTTCACTTGTAGGTCACTCTTGGGCAAGGTGAATTACCTGATCAGGGTCACGTGAAGTCATGGGAGCAGGTGGTGGATGGTCGTACGAGCAGGTGGTGCATCTCATGCTGGTGCATAAGCAGTGGCTTATGCGACCACTGATGCCAGGTAGACAATCTCTGAAAGAGTATTGATAATGGCTTGTGACACCCACCTTGTAGAGACACTGCCCAGAAGAAGGCAACAGCAAACCAGTTCTGTAGAAAAATTTACTAAGGGCAATCGTGATCACCATGATCGCCCACGGGATTTGATATGGCACATAATGATGATTAAGAGGGTAAATGAGTGGTTACTTGCTGGTACAGACTTAATGGGCCAAAAGGCCTGCTTCCACTCTGTGTGACTAGGACACTTGTTTCCTTGTGTTTCCAGTGGCAACGGAGCTGGTAACCAGAAAACTAATATCCAAGATTCGGATTGGAAATAATCACAGGTGACACGAGCTTTCTCATGCAAGGAGTGGTTAACGTTTGGAAGCACAATAGTTTTCAAGAGGGAATTGAATAAATGTTTGACGGAGAAAATTGCAGATGCAGCATGTACTGAAAGAGTGAAAGAATGGATCTCATTAAACATCCTTTTGTAAGAGGCAGCAGAAACCGGAGGAATACGGTCTCTTTCCACTGGTGTATTTAATTGTCTGTATCACAAAATACAATTGCTGAGGGAATATGATAACATTATATTCCCAAACTGAGACATTGGGTTTACCCTGTGTCAGTCCTCGGAGACGAAGGGGACACCTTGCTGCAAAGAAGTGCCATCCTGAGATGGTTTCTCAAGTTTTCTTTGGGGTATGAGGATGTGAACTACAGTGCTCATCAACAATGCAAGGCGCACTGTCAATCTGAACATTCTCCTGCGCCCCCCTCAGTACTGACAATTCAAAGCCCTTTGTTAAATGACCAGGAGGTGACGGCCATAGTTCAGCACCGGACATCTCAGCCTGGGCTCAGTGTAGCGGAGCCAAGTCCAACTCCAGAGACTTGAGTACGTAGTTCTTCAGATGTGGCTGAGAGGGAATATGACACAGACTGACATTGGTCCCAAGGGAGATAAAAACCCTGTCTGCTGCTTTGTGTGAGATTCCATCTTGGAGAATAAAATCCACCCCAATTTCCTGCCAATAGTTCTCCCCGATGTCAGCAAGATCTTGAAGTGCCACAATACCGTCACCGATTACCTTCACCTCTAAATCTACGTGATATAATTGCCACTGATTTAGTCTGGACAGCGTGCCCTCAACTGGGGTCTGAGGAGCATCAAATATCCCTACAAGTATCCATAGATTACGGTGGAGGGCATTCTGACCATCTGGTAGAGAAGCTCCAATGCACAGGATTGCAAGAAGCTGCAGAGGCTTATAGACTCGGCCGGGTCCATCACAGGCACAAGCTCCCCTGACCACTGAGGTCATCTTCAAGAGGTAGTGCCTGAAGAAATGGCTTCCATCATTAAGGACCCTCACCGCTTGACCTCCATCAGTGAGGAGGTATGGGAGCCTGAAGATCTCCATTCAACACTTCAGGGACAACTTCTTCTCCTCCACAATGGCCCATAACCCATGAACACTACCTCGTTATTTGATTCTTACTCTGTTCTATTTTTGTAGTTCACAGTATTCTTTTTTAAACTTTGCACTGTACTGCTGCTGTAAAACTACAAATTGCACATCATTAGCAAGTCAGTGATGATAAATCCGATTCCGGTTCTGATTCTGAGACCCGGCCCCCAGCAGACTAGATAGAGTGGATAGAGAGAGGATGTTTCTTATAGTGGGAGAGTCTAGGACCAGAGGGCACAGCCTCAGAATAGAGGGGTGTCCCTTTAGAACAGAGTTGAGGAGGAATTTCTTTAGCCAGAGGGTGGTGAATCTGTGAAATTTATAGCCACGGGCGGCTGTGGAGGAAGTCATTGAGTATATTTAAAATGGACGTTGATAGTTTCTTGATTAGTGAAGACGTCAAAGGTTATGGGGAGAGGGCAAGAACATGGGATTGAGAGGGATAATAGATCAGCCATGATGGAATGGCAGAGAACACTTGATTCTGATAATTCTGCCCGATTCAGACCTAATTTTTGTCCTATGACTTATGACCGTTTGGTCTTATGGACTCCAGAAGGAACAGAGCAACCTTCCCCACTCCACAACTCCACAATTGCACCAGCTCTCTCAGTACAGAGTTGCCACCCTTGAGGAGGTTTCGTCAGTGGACTTCCAACTGCTCAGCACCACCCACCGCTGGTCACGTGACGCACCGGCCCACGTCACAAATGAATAGCGAACTACCTTGGCAATCTCTGATTGGATGGTTCTTGATTAACTTTATAACTCAATCCCAAAAGAAGATCAAGGAATATCAACACCAATGTCATGGCTCAATTAACTTCTGATCTGTGCTGTACAATGAAAGTGAAACCAGGGCAATGATTTCCTTCTCTGCTTCCTGTGGCTTCTCATCCAGAGCTAGGGAATCACTGGCAATTCCTAGACTTTCCACACCAACCCTCCACTGTCCATGCCTATTGAACCCCGGGCAATGCATTGGCACTACCTCCACTTGCAATCCTGTTGGCCATTGGCAGAGCCCAGCACTGGCTTGATGCTATACCCAGGCCAACTCTTAAGTCAACAAAGTCTGGAGATCCAAAACGCAAATTGTAAATCAAAGACATAAAGTCATAGAGCATAGTATGTAGCATGAATACAGGCCTTTAACCCAATATGTCCATTCCAGCCATGTTGTCCACCCAGCTCGTCCCAATTTGCTGTGTTCAGCCCATATCTCTTGATGTCCCGCCCCTCCATGTATCTAACCAAGTACTTCTTAAATGATACTATTGTACCTGCCTCAACCATTTCTTTTGGAAGCTCGTTCCATATACTCACCACCCTCGTGTGAAAAAGTTGACCCTCAAGCCCCTTTGAAATCTTTGCCCTCTCACACTAAAACTATGATGCCTAATTTTGGATCACCCTACTCTGAGGAAAAGACCATCACCAGCACATTATCTACATTTTTAAACATTTCTATAAGGTCACCCTTCGTTCTCTGACAGTCCAACAAATAAAGAGCTAGGCTGATGAGCCTCTCTACTTACTTATTTATTTATCTGGTTATCTGTACTGTAAAACGTTGTGCTAACCACAACACCACTTTCTTACAATTCAGACCCACTGGTCTACGCAACATCCTCATAAATCTTTTCTGCGCTCTTTCCAGTTTAACCTGTTAATGGCCTCCAACCTGAGACACAACTCTCAACCACCACCCTCTGTTTCCTACCTCTGATCTAATTCTGAATCTACCTAAGTATTTCTTCCTAAACCTCATGGGACCTAACCTTCCAGCTCTACCTACCATTCAGGGCCTTGTTGAATGCCTGGCTAGAGTCTAAAGAGCCAGCATCCACTGCTCTAACCTCAACTAACCTGTTGATTTGTTTTTCAAAAGAAGCTCTAAAAGATGAGTCTTGCAGGACTTCCCAGGCACAAAGTTGTGCTGACTCTACCTCCCCCCCCCCCCCACCCCCGAAAGGTTCAAATCATGAAGGACAGAGGTCAGGTCAATGCACACAGCCTTTTTCCCAGGGGTGGCAAATCAAGAACTGAGGGGCAAAAGTTTGTGAGAGGGGAAAGATTTAATAGAAACTTCAGGGGCAACCTTACCACCCAGAGTCAGCCCGAAACGTCGACTGTACTTCTTCCTATTGATGCTGCCTGGCCTGCTGCGTTCCATGAGTTGACAAATGTTGTTTTTGAGGCAGGTACATTAACAACATTTAAAAGAGTCTTGGACAAGTACATAGACAGGAAAGGCTTAGAGCAGGAGTTCCCAACCTGGAGTCCATGATTAATGCTTAATTGTATTGGTCCAAAGAGTTAAGAATCCCTGGTTTAGAGTGATGTGGACCAAACAAGGGCAAATGTGATTAGCGAAGATGAGAATGTTGATCAGTATGGACAGGATGGGCTGAAGAGCCTGTGTCTATGTTGTACAAATCCATGACTCTATAATGCTCAATGTTACGAGCTCTGGTGGAAGATCATCAACCTGGAACATTATATATTTCTCTCCCCCCCCCCCCCTCCCCGCCCCCCACGGATGCTGCCTGACCTATAGAGTATGCCTGACATTTTCTGTTATCATTTCACAATTATCCTGCCGCTGCTTCTAATGGGTGGCCATTTCCCAGAGAGCACCGGCAACCAATCATTCTGTTGAAGCTTGAGAGACACTTATGTGCCTGACAGGCAGGAAGGATTTAAATCCTGATTCCCCACAGAGCAAACACATTGAGGTCACGGCAGAGCCGCAGTCATTCAGAAACTTATCTGTATTCTGCAGTGAGATGCACTGGGCACCAGCTCTCAGCTGAGGGATTATATGATGAAAGGCCTTGTGTGACCTTTGGCCCCGTGACAAATTGGACCACTTTTCCCGCCTGGAACTGAGTGAGGGTGATAATATTTCATTACAAGCTTTGTGCAAAGCCTTACAGCACAATCACAGACACAGGAGATTGCGTTTGACATCTTACAACCCACCCCTCCAGCACCACCCCTCCTCCTCCCCACACTAAACTTCCTCTCTCATAATGAAATCCAGCACATCAGAACGTTGCTTAAGGTCGGACGAGTCCATTCAGTGGAACACACCGTTGCTCTGAGTTTAGCCCCTGGTGACAGGGTCCGATAAATCTGTGTTATGAGTGGGGAGAACATCAGGTGTCTCTCGCACCGTCAAGGAGGGATGGAGGCGGGGGGTTTACTCGGAAATACCAACAGCTGCCTGTCCCCGTCTTCTTTTACTAGCACTATGACTTATCCTTAACCCTTTCACCTACTACCCTTAACCCTTTCAACGTTCTCCTTCCACACCTTGCGCCAACACTTCCATCCTCCACCTTTTTGCGTCTCACATTAGTGAGACCCGATATAGATTTGGGGGGACTGTTTCGTTGAGCATCTTCGCTCTATTCGCAACAAGCACGTGGCCAAACGTTTTCGTTCCCAACCCTATTTCAATTCCTCCTCTACTGCCTTGATGAGGCCACTCTCAGGATGGAGGGACACCACCTATAATATTCCGCCTGGGTACACTCCAACCTGATGGCATGAGCATCGATTTCTCTAACTTTGAGTAATTTTACCCCTTCCCCTTCCCTCTTCTTTTATTCTCCACTTTAACTCCCCTCTTAATACTTCTTTGCCTCTGGTGGCCCTCCTAATTCCCTTTCTCCCTTGGTCCACTCTTCTCTCTTAGCAGATTCTTTTTTCTCCGGCTCATTCAATTTTCCAACTATCATCACTCAGTTTCTCACTTCATTTCCCTTCCCCCACCCACCTGGCATTACCTTCTACCTTGTACTCCTTTACCTTCCCACCTTTTTATTCTGGCTTCTTGCCTTCCTTTCCAATCTTGATGAATGGTCTCAGACTGAGAAGTCAACTTTTTATTCCCTTCCATAGATGTTGCCTGAAATGTTGAGTTTCTCAAGCATTTTGTATGTATGACATTTTGTCTCTGACCTGTCAACTCTTAACTTCAGACTCCCCTACTATAGGAAAGATCTTCTCCATATCCACTCTATCAAGGCCTTTCAAAATTGGATGGGTTTCAATGAGATGTGCCCCTCCCCATTCCTCAGAATTCCAGTGAGCATGCTCCCAGAGTCATAAATTTCAATTCCGGAATCATTTATGTGAACCTCCTTTGAAGTCTCTCCAATGTCAGCAGATCCTTTCTTAAATAAGGGGCCCACAATTACTCACAGTATTCCAAGTGAGGCCTCAAAGTGTTTTACAAAGCCTCAACATCACATCCTTGTTTTTATATTCTGTCCTCTCGTATGAATGCTAACATTGCATTTGCCTTCCTCACTACTGGCTCAACCTGCAAATTAACCTTTAGGGAATCCTGCACGAGGACGCCCATATTCCCTTACACCTCAGATTTTTGAATTTTCCCACCACTTAGAAAATAGTCCATTGCTTTCATTTCTTATACCAAAGTACTTAACCATTCACTTCCCAACACTGTATTTCACCTGCCACTTCTTTGCCCATTTTCCTAATCTATCTCACACCTTCTGCAGCTTTTCTGTCTCTTCACCTATCTTCATGTCATCTGCAAACTTGGCCGCAAAGCTATCAATTCCGTCATCCAAATCATTGACATATAACATAAAAAGAAGTGGTCCCGACATAGACCCTGTAAAACACCACTCATCACCGGCAGCCAACCAGCTCCTTTTATTCCCACTCTTTTCCTTCTGCCAATTTGCCAATGCTCTGTCCATGTTAGTATCTTTCCTGTAATACCATGGGTTCTTAACTTGTTAAGCGGCCTCATGTGTGGCACTTTGTCAAAGGCCTTCTGAAAATCAAAGTACACAACACCATTTGATTCCCCTTTGTCTATCCTACTTGTTATTTCTTCAAAGAATTACAACAGATTCTCACCTCTCTTTTACACTTCATTTATCTGAAGAAACTTTTGGTACCCTCTTTAATATTATTGATTATCTACCTTTGTAGTTATCCATCTTTTCTTTCTTTATGACATATTTTAGTTGCCTTCTGTTGGCTTTTAAAACCTCAATTCTCCATTTTCCCAATAATTTTTACTCTATTATATGTCATCTCTTTGGTTTTTATGTTGGCTTTGACTTCTCTTGGTGATGGTTACATCATCCTGCCTTTAGAATACTTCTTCCTTGGATATATCCACCCTGCACCTTTCAAATTCCTCGCAGAAACTCCAGCCATTGTTACTCTGTTGTCATCCCTGGCAGAGATTCCTTCCAATCACTTTGACCAGCTCCTTTCTCATGTCTCTGTAATTCCCTTTACTCTACAGTGGCACTGATACATCTGACTTTAGCTTCTCCTTCTCAAACTAAAATGTGAATTCTATCATATTATGATCATTCCCTTAGGGTTCCTTTGCCTTAAGCTCTCACATCAATTCCAGTTCATTATACAATATCCAATCCAAAAGAGCTGATCTCTTAATAGGCTGTACCATGAGCTTACTAAAAAGCTATCTCAGAAGCTTTCAACAAATTCTCCCTCCTGACCTCCAGCACCAAACTGATTTTCCAATCTACCTGCATATTGAAATCCCCCATGACTATCGTAACATTGCCCTTTTGACATGCATTTTCTATCTTCTGCTGTTAATAGTAGACAGCGTCTTCACTACTGTTCAAAGGCCTGTATGTAAGTCCCCTCAGGGTCTTTTTACTCTTACAGTTTCTCAGCTCTACCCAGAAAAATTCTACACTTTCCAATCTTATGACACCTCTTTTTAAGGATTTGATTTCTTTTTCTACCAACAGAGCTATACCACCCCATGTGCCTAACCAACTGTGCTTTTGATACAATGTGTATCCTTGGATCTTAAGCTCCCAGCTATAACCTTCTTTCAGTGATTCAGTGATGCCCACTAAGTTGTTCATATATGCTAATCTGTAACTGTGCTACAAGTTCATCCATCCACCTTATTCCATATCCGGCATGTATTCCAATATAACAGTTCCAAAATATACATAAATATATATCAGAAAAGAACACTGGCAGGGATGACAGTAGAGCAGCAATGGCGGGAATTTTTGGAAGAAATTCAGAAAGTGCAGGATATATACATCCAAAAAAGGAAGAAGCATTCTAAAGGTAGAATGTCGAAACCATGGCTGACACGAGAAGTCAAAGCCAACATAGAAGCCAAAAAGAGGGCATATAATAGAGCAAAAATTACTGGGAAGTTAGAGGATTGGAGCCTTTCAAACCCAACAGAAGGCAACTAAAAAATCATTAAGAAGGAAAATATGGAATACGAAAGTAACAATAATATTAAAGAGGATATCAGAAGTTTCTTCAGATACATAAACTGTAAAAGAGAGGCTGGAAAACAATGCTGGAGAGATGGTAAATGGGGGACAAGGAAATGGCGGACGAGCTGAATAAGTATTTTGCATCAGAGTTCACTGTGGAAGACACTAGCAGTACGGTGGAAGTTCCAGAGAGTCAGGGGTCAGAAGTGTGTGAACTGTGTGAAGTTTGAAGGTAAATAAGTCACCTGGACCAGATGGTGCACGCCCCATGGTTCTGAAAGAGGTGGCTGAAGAGACTATGGGGGCATTAGTAATGATCTTTCAAGAATCACTAGATTCTGAAATGGTTCTGGAGGACTGGAAAATTACAAATTCCACTCTTCACGAAGGGAGAGAGTCAGAAGAAAGGAAAGTATATGCCGGTTAGTCTGACCTCAGTGGTTGGGAAGATTTTGGAGTAGAGTTTTAAGGACATGTTTTCGAGACACTTGGAGGCACATGATAAATGGGCCTTAGTCAGCATAGTTTCCTCAAGGGAAACTAAACTGTTTGGAATTCTTTGAAGAAATAACAAGCAGGATAGACAAAACAAAATCGAATGATGTTGTGTACTTGCATTTTCAGAAGGCATTTGACAAGGCGTCACACAAAGACAGGAGGAAGAGCAGGTAGTTTTGAAAAACATACTCCTTCCCTGTTACATACACAGTCAGTGTAGGACAGAGTCCCTATTACACACACAGTCAGTAATGGGATACAGTCCCTGTTACACATAGTCAGTGTAGGATACAGTCTCTGTTACACACACAGTCAGTAATGGGGTACAGTCCCTGTTACACACAGAGTCAGTAATGGGATACAGTCCCTGTTACACACAGTCAGGATTGGATACAGTCCCTGTTACACACAGTCAGTAATGGGATACAGTCCCTGTTACACACACAGTCAGTGTTGGATACAGTTCCTGTTACACACAGTCAGTGTAGGATACAGTCCCTGTTACACACACAGTGTTGGACACAGTCCCTGTTACACACGCAGTCAGTGTAGGATACAGTCCTTGTTACACACACAGTCAGTGTAGGACAGAGTCCCTGTTACACACACAGTCAGTAATGGGATACAGTCACTGTTACACACAGTCAGTAATGGGACAAAGTCCCTGTTGCAGTCAATCAGTTACAAAGTGACACAGACAATCACTTACTCATGGCTGGGACACGCTGACATTTTTTGTATTAATCTTCCTTGAGTATGTCTAAAAATTAATATCACGGCATTACCTGACTCATTGTGAATCACCAGCATCTCTGCCTTTGATGTCGGTATCTCAGTAAGCAGCAAATTGTTATTCTGACCCCACATTGCCAACGTTCCTCTTCACATCTTTGCAATCACCATCCAGCCTCTGAGGGAAGGCTGTGTGTTGATCTGCACAGCAGACGGCAGATCCACCATGACCTCCCGCGTTCCCTCTTCCCTGCCTCTGACACTGGTGTACTCCTTCCACCTCTACTGATGGAACGCCCTAAATCCCCTAAGCGTGAATAATACCCTTATCTAAAGTAGTGACAAGGTTTTCAATCCACCTCTTTGCATTGAGATAGAAGTAATTTTTCTTCAGTTAAGGTTGTTGGCAGATTGACATAGTTGCTCATTTACAATAGCGAAGCAAGCCAGTTGGTGCAATTCCAGACCACCAGTGGGTGGTTATGGTCCTTGCCAGATTTTTTATTCTTAACGCTCTGGAAATATATCTTCATTAAAATCATTATTAAAGCATTAGGTAACTAGATGAGGTTAAGATCCGCTTTGCTGGAGTTAGTTAACTGGGCATTGTAGATCAGTGGATATTTATCACTTCACTGGGCTTTGTCAGAAGGTGGGGATGGATTTGTGATAGCCTACAAGTGCAGACGCACGCGGAGCAGCTGTCACACGGCTCTGGAGACGGGGATTTAATCCTGAGCTCGGGTTCTGCCTGTGTGCGCATCCTTCTGTATCTCCCCTCCTTTCTTCCCTCACCCCAGGGGGAAACGGGTTGGTTACTTTTGGCCAATGTAAGTGGTGTGTGTGTGAGTGGCAGAAAAATGGGAGGAGGGAGCTGACGAGGCTGCAGAGAGAATAAAATGGAATTAGTGGTCTGAGTGGCTGGTGGTTAGCATAGACTGGCTGGGCCGAAGGGACTTCTCCCACTCCCTTTGAGCAAAGGATGAAGCTGCAGTTCGGCCACTGCACTGGGACTCCTCTTCGACTGCTTGTGATCTGTGGGCCTCACTGCAGGGCCTGGCTAACACGGTATGGTGCAAGGAGACAGAATAGTTCATTGTCTTTGGTGTGCACACAGGAGACCTTGGACTAGATGCAGTGTTCAGCAGCGGGGCCTTGTGTGACCGGCAGACATCACACCAGCCTTCAGCATTTTGCAGGGACCTGGAATTTTGTAAGAGCTTGTGATTGTCATTGAACGCATTGCAAATAAATGTCACAAGGGAAGTGAAACTGGACAAGCTGATTTCCAGTCCCCTGCTCTATATTTTCACACAATCAAAATTATCCTCATTGTCTTTATTCATAATGCAGTGTTCCACGTTCTCATTTAATATCCAGCTGCTACAATATCCATGGCAACTGTGTCAGTTACAGGACGTGACTCGTGACTGGAGCAAGTTTGTTCATTTCTTTTCTGACATTTGGAGGAATTGTGTTATTAAAAATCGCCTTAACTCCTTGGTTTCCATGCCATGCACGGCTCTGTGCAGACATGGCATCCAACCCTCAGCTGCCTCTGCCTCTGCTTGTGAGGTGCCTGAGTGCGACCTCCAGCTCTTCACCAGCGTTGTCTTCTGGCTGACCTTCGACTGTAAAAATCCTCCCTCTCTTTTACCTAAAATGTTGAGATTTGGAAAACTGCAGGTGCAGAAAATCTGAAACAAAATCAGAAAAATACTGAAAGCACTCAGCAGGGCAAGCAGCATCTGCGTAGAGAGAGAAGCTGAATTCAGGCTTCAGATTGGGAATGCTCCATTGGAACTTTACCAGACCTGAAATGTCACATCCAGGTGAAAGGTCTCAAACCAAAATGTCAACTGTCCATTTCCCTCCACAGGTGTTGTCTGACCCGCTGAGTTCCTCTAGCAGTTTGCCCTTCACTCCAGTTCCAGCATCTGCGGTCTATCATAATTATGAAATGTTAACTCTTCTTTTCCACAGATGCTGCCCGGCTTTTCGAGAGTTCCCGGCAGAATGTTGCCCGCTTCGCGAGACGCGAAATGTCCAGCCCGAAACGTCCAAATGTTTCCTTCAAGTTCAGGCCTCTGAACGATCCTTGGATTTATTAACTGCGCCACTGGCAGCCCTGTCTTCATCCACTTAGGATCCATCCTCTGCAATATCATCATTAAAATTCTCAGCCTCCCTGCCTCCTCAAAACTTACTTCAAATGTTTCTTCAAACCGCTGCCCTAACATACCCATTTTTTATCATGGTGTTTTGGTGAAACATGTTGAAAGCCTCCTGACACGTTGATGGTGCCATCTAAATGTAAGTAGTTACTGTTTTCAAGCTTGGAAAATGACCCTGGGAAAGCTGGAAGTTGGAAAGTTGGTGCCTGATTCTTCCTTTCTGGACATGCAGGGCCACTGGATGCTTTCCACTTTGGCCTGCTCATCAGCAGTCGTCAACACCGCCATTCCCAGGATATTGCCTCCACCAGGAAGTTTATTGAGACACAGAGAGATTTAGCTATGATTAAATCTCTATAGGAACAGGCCCTTCGACCCATTTAGTCCATGCTGATGACTATTTGCACTCATCCTCCCTTGAAAACTCTACTACTCACCTACACACCGCAGGTAATTTATAGAGGTCAGGTAACCTACCGACCTGCATGTGAGATGTGGGGAGAAAGGGGAAAACATAGAGAAAACCCACGCAGTCACAAGGAGTTTCTACACACGTAGAGCACCTGAGGTGAGGATTGAACCTAGTTATTTGGAGCTCTGAATCAACAGCTCTGTTCTGTGGTGCCTTTAGTACACCTTTGACAGTGTTGTGCAGAAGTCTGAAGGGTATATAAAGTCTTAGGCACCCTAGCTCTCTATATATGTTTAAGACTTTTGTACAGTGCTGTATTTGTCAATGTGGAGTAGACAGAGTTTGTAAGTCTTTCGGGAGAAAAGGATGGGAATGGCAAGGGTGGAGTGCCATGGGAGGGGTGTGGGACAGGTGGCAGAGAAGGTGTGCCAGGGTGGGGGCAGACACTCCCAGCTGACTGGTTTATTGCTCTCCGGTGCTCCATCTCTCCCTCCTCCTTTTCGGAAACATGATTCCCCACTTCCTGCCCCCTTCTCACTCTTAGTCCACAACAGAGACCCATATCACAATCAGGCTCACCGTGCAGTTTACAAATTCCCTTTAAACAAGACGTGGTCCGTACGCCTTCCATCATGGTGATGGTTTGAGGTTGAGAGAGGCTTGATTAGCCACTGCCATCACTGAGAGAGGGGAGTTCCCATAGCCCAGAATCGTGCTGCCCCACCACACATATCCCTTTCTCTGCTGATCCAGCGTTCTGGCTGAGGTTGAAATTTCGACCAAAGCCTGCCCAGATTATGTTGTTATAAATCACTGTTATCCATATTTTGACCATGACTGTTCTGTGCTAACTGGAGAGGGCTTTGGGATTTTCTGGAGAAGTGAGGGGCAGAAGGTAAACTTATTGTTTAAGGAAAGTGTTAAAATAGAAGGTGAAAGGGTTGGGCACAGGGTGTGAACTAGAGATGGGGTTAAGGATCGGAGGTCACTGCAGGAGGTGAAAGGTGGAAGGCCAAGAGCAGGAGCTGACAAGAGGTGGAAAGTAAAGGATGAAAGGGTAAAGACCAGGAGTCCACATGAAAATGAGACAAAGGAATATAATTATGCCACTCAATGCATCGAGTCTGCCTCACCATTCAATCATGGCTGATTATTTTCCCTCTCACTGCGCCTAATCAGTCAGTGAGAACATGAGAAGAAGCAGCAATTTCACTTAGGAATGCTGTTGAATATTTTAAAAAGCAGCACGTTGCAGCTGTTTTGTGCCCCGTTTGTGAATGTGATACATTAGAAACAGGGAATAAAAATAAGGCAGGGGCAAGTGGAGCGGCCATTGTGTGAGTGGGCCAGTGTTGGAGAGGCTTTGGCTCACCAGGCTTCAGCAAGGTCAGGCCTGGGTGAGGTAAGTATCTGGCAAGATTCCCTTTCTCTTTTTAATTCTTCATTCCTCGTTTGAATGCGTAGTGAGAATGGCTTTACGGGCTGTGTTCGGTTGTGTGAAATTCCTGGAGACCTCCAGCCTCCTGGGTAACCACCCCTGCACCAGGTGCACCGAGCTGCAGCTCCTCAGAGATCGTGTTAAGGAACTGGAGCTGCAGACCGATGACCTAAGGAGATGATAGATAGGAGCTAGAGGGAGGTGGTCACCCCCAGGTTGCGGGAGGCAGGTAACTGGGTGACTGTCAGAAGAAGATAGGGAAATGAGCAGCTAGTTCATAGTACCCCTGTGGCCATTCCCCTCAAAAATAAGTATACCAATTTGGACACTGTTGAGGGGGATGAAATATCGGGGGGGGGGGGGGGGCACAGTAACCGCATCTCTGGCACTGAACCTGGCGCTGTGGCTCAGAAGAGAAGAGAGGTGAAGAAGACTGCAGCTGTCAAAGGAGGATTAGAAACGAGATTCTGTGGACACCTGGATGGTATGTTGCCTCCCAACTGCCAGGGTCAGAGTCTCGGATCAGGTCCATCGCATTGAAAAGGGGAAGGGTGAGCAGCCAAAAGCCTTAGTACATATTGGCTTCAAAGACAAAGGTAGGAAAGGTCAAGAGGTCCTGAAGAGAGATTTGAGGGAACTAGGTAGAAAGCTGATAAACAGGACCTCCAGGGTCATCTCTGGATTTCTGCCAGAGGGAAGCACCAGTGAGGTTAACAACAGGACGATCTGGCATATGAATGTGTGGCTGAGGAACTGGTGCAGAAGGCAGGGTTTCACATTTCTGGAACATTGGAATCTCTTCTGGGGAAGGTACATCCTACACAAAACCAACCGATTATACCTGAAGCCAATATCCTTACAGGCAGGTATGCTAGACCTGTTCAGGAGGGTTTGGATTAATTTGGCAGGGGGATCAGAACAGGAATGATAGGGCTGGGGATGGGGTTGAGTTGGTTCACAAACGGAGGCAATGTTTAGTGAGACTGCTGGCAATGAGAGGTTGATGATAAGGGGCAAAATTAGAGTCAACAGGATGGTGCAATGTAAAAGGGGGACAAAATCAAGTAGGGTGATAAATACAGGACTGAAGCTGTTAGAAGACCATAGACCATAAGGCATAGGAGCAGAACTAGGCCATTCAGCCCATTGAGTCTGCTCCTCCATTTCATTGGGGCTGATTTACTATCCATCTCAGACCCATTCTCCAGCCTTTCATGCCCTGACCAATCAAGTATCTATCAACCTCTGCCTTAAATATACATAAAAGCTTGGCTTCCACAGCCACCTGTGGCAATGAATTCCACAGATTCACCAGCCACTGGCTGAAGAAATCGCTCCTCATCTTCATTCTAAAAGGACATCCCTCTATTCTGAGCCTGTGTCCTCTAGTCCCAGACTCTTCCACCACAGGAAACATCTTCTCCACATCCACTAGATCAAGGCCCATCAACGTTCGAAGGGTTCAATTAGGTTACAGCTCATTCTTCTGAATTCTAGAGAGTAATGGCCCAGAGCCATCAAACGCTCTTCATATGTCAAACCATTCAAACCATTGAACCCTCTCCGGTGTCAGCACATAATTTTGAAGATAAGGGGCCCAAAACTGCTCACAATACTCCAAGTCAGGCCTCAACACTGCCTCAGAAAGCCACAGCATTCACTGTTTTTATACTCTAGTCCACTTGAAATGAATACTAACATCGTATTTGCCTTCCTGACCACAGACTCAATCTGCAAATTAACCTTCAGGGAATCGTGCATGAGGACGCCAAAGTTCCTTTGTGCCTTAGCTTTTTCAATTTTCTCTCCGTTTAGAAAATAGTTTCCCTTTTCATTTCATCTACTAAAGTCCATGACCACACATCCTGACACTGCCTCTTTACCCATTCTCTTAATCTGTCTGCGTGTAAGAGAAACTGTGTCCCACACTGTGTGTGTAAGAGAAACTGTGTCCCACACTGTGTGTGTAAGAGGAACTGTGTCCCACACTGTGTGTGTAAGAGGAACTGTGTCACACACTGTGTGTGTAAGAGGAACTGTGTCCAAACACTGACTGTGTGTGTAACAGGAACTGTGTCCCACACTGACTGTGTGTGTAACAGGAACTGTGTCCCACACTGACTGTGTGTAACAGGAACTGTGTCCAACCGCTGACTGTGTGTGTAACAGGAACTGTGTCAACACTGACTGTGTGTGTAACAGGAACTGTGTCAACACTGACTGTGTGTGTAACAGGAACTGATCTCAACAATGACTGTGTGTCTGGGATTTGGTCCTAGCATTGTCTGAGTGTGTAAGAGGGACTGGGGGTCACTGAGTTGTAGTACATGTAGTATCCCCATACCTCTACTTATTCCATGCCTTTGTCTTTCCAGGTCCTCTTCGTGACTATACGTGTAATGTGGGAGTAAAAGCCTCCTGCTGAAAGTGGATCCAGGAAACCTCAGAGCAACTGACCATGATTTTCCCCACTTTCTCCCTCTGTCTGAATCAGAACGTAAATCTGCCGACTCAATGAAGCCTGGAGTGTGGAAGGGTCTTCATAGGTTCATGTGTCTATGCAGCTCAGTGGCTGTGTCGCTACTGTGGGAATGACTTTGTGTCATTGCCGGAGCTGGTGATTACAACGATGTGGAAAGAGCACGTGGAACTGCAGCATGTTTCTCCACCCCTACTATAACCTGCACTAAAGTGACTGACAAGAAACAGAGCCAGACTTCAATAAGCCGAGTGATTCCTTTTCACAGAACCTGCTTGTCACAATTTATTTGAATTCCCTCAGGCAATCACCAATCATTTTCCTTAACAGAACAAAAATCAGTCTGGAAGCCCAGGTGTTGTCTGCGCATGGTTCTCATTCAGACGCCACACCATCTATCTCCAGGCGTCTCACTCCTTTTAAAATCTTCTTTCCTTTCTGCTGACATACTCTGTTAGCTCCTGCCCTGAAAGTGTTTCTTGTTGTTGCTGTTATTCCTCGCCACACCTTGTGGCACATCAGGCAGCAACCTTGCCGTTTCTTTAGCATGTTTGTCTGTTGTTTTCACGAGGCTGAGCTGCTGGCTCGACGCTCAACAAAGCACCGATGGAAAGCGTGCACGGAGCGAGATGGACTCAAATCCCAGTCTCCAAGTCCTGTGCCATTGCTACGACACCACCAGCCAACCAGAGTTCCTGATTGAAGCTTTTCCTCATCCTCTGAAGAGCCATGGTACCATTGTGAGACACAACACCAAAGCAGACCCTTCAGCCCATTAAGTCCATGCTCGCTATCAACCACAGCTTTACACCAGTCTTACATTGGCTCCATCACCCCCACATTCTCATCACCTTCCCCCATATTCCAGCACCCACCTACACTCTAAGAGCAACTGGCAATGGCCAATTTACCTAGCAAACCACCCATCCTCTGGATGTGAGAGAAAAGCAGGAGCACATGGGAGAAACCCACATGGTCAAGTTCTTGAACTTCATAGGTCATAGCACCATGCAAGTGGCTACACAGGTCGATAGGGTGGTTAAGAAGATTTGTAGAGTGCTATAAGAATGATGGCATGAACATCGATTTCTCAAACTTCTGCTAATGCCCCCAGACCCACCCACCGCACCTCCATTTCCCATCCGCTCTCCCCTCTCTCTCCTCATCTCACCAATCAACATCCCAACGCTTTACTTCATCCCTCCCCCTCCTGGTTTCACCCATCACCTTGTGCTTCTCTCTCCACCTTTCAAATCTACTCCTCATCCTTTCTTCTCCATTCCTGCCGAAGGGCTTCGGGTCAAATCGTCGACTGTACTTTTTTTCCATAGACGCTGCCTGGCCTGCTGAGTTCCTCCAGCATTTTGTGTCTGTTACTTTTTATAGAATGCTTGCTTTTATTAGTCGAGGCATTGAGTTCAAAAGTCAAGAGTTTATGTTGGAACTTCGTAGAACTCTGGTTAGGTCACAACTGGATTATTGGATACATTTCTGGTCACTGCCCCGCTATAGAAGAGTATTGAGGCTTTGGAGAGGGTGCAGAAGAGGTTGACCAAAATGGTTTAGAGGGCATGTGCTATCAGAGAGGCTGGAAAAACTTGGGCTGTATTCTCTGGAGTGCCAGAGGTTCAGATCTGATAGGTACTTATAAGATTATGAGAGGCATAGATAGAGTGTCCAGAGGGTATTTGTTTCCCAGGGTTGAAATATCTAATACCACAGGGCATGCATTGAAGGGTATATGAGGGGTAAATTTTTGCTCAGAAAGTTGTGGATACCTGGAATGCACAACCTGTTATGCCGGTAGTGGCAAATATATTAGAGGCTTTTAAGAGAAGTTCAGCTAGGCACATGAATATGAGGAAGATGGGGGGATATGGACATTGTATGGGTAAGAGATTTTATGACTTGCTTTTTAGCTGGTTCAGCACAACATTGTAGGGCAAAGGGCCTGTTTCTGTGCCATACTGTTCTATGATTCTATGGTCAACACCTCAGAGGGTATACCCTGGGCCCAACACATTGATGCAATCTTGACGAAGGGACGTCAGCAGCGGCACTTCATTCCAGTTTGAGAAGAGCTGGCAGATTTCTACAGATGTACGGTGGAGAGCATTCTGATGCATCACAGTCTTGTACGGAGGCTCCGAAGCACAGGGATGCAAGAGTTGTCGACTCGACAGCTCTATCATGCCCCCCACCCCCCACCCCCCCCCCCCCCCCGAACGTCAAGGACAACCTCAAGAAACAATGCCTCAAGAAGTCAGCATCCATCATTAGGGACCCTCATGCCTTCTTCTCATTCCTGCAATTGGAGCCTAAAGAACAACATCAATGTTTTAGGGACAGGTTCTTCTCCTCTGAATGGCTGATGATCTCATAAACACTATTTATTCATTGTAACTTGCTAGTCTTGCACAGTGCTGCAGCAGAACATCAAAGGGAGAGGAGACAGAAGTGGGTTTCTAGATCACCACACACAAAATGCTGGAGGAACTCAGCAGGCCAGGCAGCGTCGATGGAAAAGAGTAAACAGTTGACGTGTGGGCCAAGACCTTTCATCAGGACTGAGAGGGAAGTGGGGTTGGGGGGAGATGCCTGGATTAAAAGGTGGCGGAGAGGGGAAAGAGGCTAGCTGGAAGGTGATAGGTAAAGCCAGTTGGATGGTAAGGGTCAAGGGCTGGAGAAGAAAAAATCTGATAAGAGAAGAGAATGGACAGTAGGATAAAGGGAAGAAGGAGGGAACCCCCAGGGAAGTGATAGGCAGGTGAGAAGAAATAGAAGGTCAAAGTGGGGACTAGAGGAAGGGGAGGGGAATTTTGTTCACCAGAAGAAGAAAATGATATTCATACCATCAGGTTGGAGGGTACCCAGACAGAATTTAAGGTGTTGCTCCTCCACTCTGAGGTTGGCCTCCTCTTGGCACAAGATCAACATGTTGGACTGGGGTTTATTAAATCATTCCTATTACACATAGCCACTAAATATACGTGCTGGATAGAAACAGAAGGAAAGAGGAGCAGGAGGAGGCCTCTCGGCCCCTCAAGCCTGCCTATCGTTCAATATCATCATGGCCGATCTTAAGTCCTCTTCTGTGCCAGTTCCCCAGTGCCCGCAGTTCACCTGTCATCCATTTCGATTTAACTACCCCCACTGATCCAGCCTCTCAGCTGATCTGTGTGCATTGCAATGGCAGGCTCAGAATCTCAGGCCATTTTAATAACAATAGCCCACTGCAAACTTATGGCTTCAATCAGGCCCAACTACACAGTAACCTTCACACACAAAATGCTGGTGGAGCACAGCAGGCCAGGCAGCATCTATAAGGACAGTGCTTCTCCTTATAGATGCTGCCTGGCCTGCTGTGTTCCACCAACATTTTGTGTGTGTTGTTTGAATTTCCAGCATCTGCAGATTTCCTCGTGTTTACACAGTAACCTTCTTAATCATAGCCCCTCTACTTGTTAATATCAGTAAATTCCATGGCCCTTATATGGGACCTTACTGCACACCACTCTCCCATTCATTGAGTCATAGAGTCAACATCATAAAATAGGACTTTTCGGCCATCACATCCATCTTGACCTCTTTGCCCATCTACATTCATCTCATTCATCCTTATTACAACTATAGCCTTCCATGCCTTTGTACAAGGAAGCAGGTTTGCCGGTTTGGTAAGTGAGACAGAAGACACTGATTACAAATAAGCACATTAACATGAATAATTTATTTGCAAACAGTAAAAGATTCAGCCAAAAATCTAGTTACAGAAACTATGCCATTAAAACATTCAATAACACTTCAAACTCAACAGGTACTTCATTAAGTCTCCTCAAGTTACACAATTACAAAACAGAGCATGCAACCGATACTTAGCTAAGTGTGTGAGTGGCTCTCCTATCTGCAGCGTTCTTTCCCAATGATTCTTCAGCATTGCTTATGACGTCAGTATGAAGGACAGCCAATCTCTCACATATGCTATCCTTATACCCATGAGATGCTCAAAACCGGATACTGGAGTTGAGGTACACATGGCAACCAACTGGAAAGAGATGCTGCATCCCTCGAACGGGTCAATCGATAACCAAAATCGCAGATGCAGCTTTCGAGCACGAAGTGAACTAACCTTACACATTACAGTCTTTTTGTCTAAAGGCCTCTTAAGCACTGTAATTGTTTCTGAATCTACCACCTCCTCTGGCAACATTCCAGATATCAATCACTGTCCCTTTACACCCCTTGCTCTCACCTGAAACCAATGTCTTCTTGGTTTTGATGTCTGTACGATGGAATAATGCTTTTGACTATCCATCCTATCTATGTCTCTCATGAACTTACTTGCCTCTCACTCTTCAGCTTCCTTCACTGGAGGTAGAACAAGCCCAGGGTGTCCAAACTCTCCCCATCAGGAAGGTGCTCCATTTTAGCCAACATCCTTGTGAGTTGAATCTGTCAATCTCCAGTTCAATCACATCCATCCAATAGTGTGGCAACCAGAACTGCACACATTATTCCAGGAGTATATTATTAAATTGCAGAATAAAATCCCAGCTTTTATATTCTATATCTTGACCATCTGTTGTGATGGAAATGAGAAAGATTCTTTGGGTCTCAAAGGCAAGAGCTCTAGACACACAGTATCAATGCACACCTTACCACATGTCTCCAGCACTGTTCTGCAGTCTTCAGCCTGGAGTGAAGCAGGGTGGTCCCTCGAGGATGGCAAAAAAGAGCAAGCTAAGCACATTTAGCACCTTTTATAGGTCAGGGGGCCACGGCTTGGTGCTAGACAGGTTAATCCAATTAAGGTGGCCAATGGTTAAGTGCGCATTGATTAGATGGGAGGGGCGAAATGTTGACTTGCAGGTGGTGTGACCTCCAACCAGGTGAGGGCAGTGTTGTCACGTGACAGGCACGGCTCTCTGGTTACACCATCCTATCTACTTCATTGCTTCATGGATAGGACTTGAACCTCATGATGTGTTTGTTCAACAACATTCCTTAGTGTCCTGCCATTTATTGTATATGTCCTACCCCTATTTGACTTCTCAAATGCATCACCTTGCACTGGTCGGGATTAAACTTAATCAGCTAACTCTCCAATCAACTTTCCAACTAAGAACAGATGTTCCTGAAGTAGCTTTAGACAACATTCCTCACCATCCACAACGTCACAACTTGTAGTGCCACCATTATCATATCTCCTGAATTCACATCTTAAAACTCCAAGTGTCAATTCATCCTTTGCTTTCCATCACTCATCCTATCTTTAATCTGTATGCCACTTCCTTTGGATTCCATGAACTTTTACTTCACAGATCAGTTCACCACTTAGATCTTCATGAAATGCCTTGATAAAAATCCGTGGCATCTTCTGCAACCCCTCATCGAACCTTCTCATCATTGCAAAATACCAATTATTCGGTACACCTGCACACCTGCATGTTAATACAAATAACTAATCAGCCAATCATGTGGCAGCAACTCAATGCATAAAAGTATGCAGACATGTTCAAGAGGTTCAGTTGTTGCTCAAACCAAACACCAAAATGGAGAAGAAATGTGATCTAAGTGATTTTGACTGTGGAATGATTGTTGGTGCCAGACAGGGTGGTTTGAGTATCTCAGGAACTGCTGATCTCCTGAGATTTTCACCTACATCTAGGGTTTACAGAGAATGGTGTGAAAAGCAAAAGAAAAAATTCAGTGAGTGGCAGTTCTGTAGACAAGAATGCCTTGTTAATGAGAGAGGTCAGAGGAGAATGACCAGACTAGTTCAATCTGACAGGAAGGCGAGAGAAAAATCAAAAATCCATGCATTACAACAGTGGGGTGCAGAAGAGCATCTCTGAACTCAGAAAATGTTGGACCATGAAGTGGATGCTACAGCAGCAGAAACCATGAACATACACTCAATGGCCACTTTATTAGGTACAGGAGGTACTTAGTACAGTGGCCACAGAGTGTAAATGGTTGGCTGGTCACAGTTTTCCAATAACAATCCATTATGCCTGTCCATAATTATTGATCTGTGCCTCTCCAGTAGGTTTACATATCCCTCTCACACTTTTCCAAAAACTTTGCCATCACAGGTGCTACCCTGATTGGTCTCTATGAACTCCCCCTATAACTATTATGTTATTCACCACGCAGAGTTTAGACAGAATCCTGCAGTCAAAGTGATAATCAAAGCCTGCACCAACCCCTCTCTAGTTTTTGTAACGGAGGTAGATTTCATGTGGGGCTGGTGATTTATCTGGCCTCTGAAGTGTCCTATCTTGTCCACATTTTTCCTCCTTTACTTCGATTCCAAGGAATTTCCACCCGTAATTGGGGAGAAAAAGTGATGAAAGGAATGTTGGAATCTGGGAGATCTGTGGCAGGGAAGAGGAAGGGAAGCTGTTGAGTCACACAGTATGGAAATGTATATATAGTCTGGAACGTGGCAGAAAGACAAGAAAGAAATTTTTAGCAACACACACACAAAATACTAGAGGAACTCAGCTCGGATTTCTAACGTCTGAAGATTTTCTCTTGTTTGTGAAAGAAATATTTAGTTGTGAAGGACCTCTCACGATGGTGTGGCTTCCCATATTTCATTCTTTTTATGCCACATAGAAGGAAGCTATGCATCAACTTCAGCCTCCCAGACAAACTTGACCCACCGTAATTCTAATGAAACCCACTGCAATACCACTACAAATGGTTTACAGTGGACTCCATCTCCCTAGCCCCACACCAGGGATTCCCAACCTGTTTTATGCCGTGGAACCCCTATCATTAGCTGAGTGGTCCATGGACCCCAGGTTGGAAACCCCTGCCCTACACTGATCTCTAGAGAGTAAGAACAGTATAGAAATCTACGTTAAATGATTGATAATAATTGATCTCCACTCCACCTTCAATTCTAAGCAAGCTCATTAGAAAAAATGTGATGCACTTCTCTCTGTACAGTAGCTGGATCCTCAACTTGTTGGCCAACAGATCACAATCAGTAAGTACCAGCAGCAACACCTCCAACACAGTCCTTCCAAGCACATGGTTGCATTCTTGGCCCCCGACTCTCCCCCCTGTACAGTCATAATTGTGTGGCCGGATTCTGCTTTAATACCATTCTTCAGTTTGCAGATGGTACCTTTGTAGTGGGATGTATCTCAAGTACAGGAAAGAGATAGACAGCTTTGTAGCAATGTTGTGACAACCTTTCTCTCAATGTCAGCAAAACAATACAGCTGTCCATTGACTTCAGAAAGTGGGGCCAGTACACAAGCTGCAGTCTGCATCAATGGTGTAGAGGTTGAGAGGATTCAGTGCTTCAAGTTCCTAGGAGTGATCACTAATAGCCTGTACTGGTCCAACCACATAGACGTCATGGCCAAGAAATCTCGCCAACACCTCCATTTCCTCAGAAGGCTAAAAAATTTGGCATGTCCCCATCAACCATTACCAAATGTTATCGATGAACCTCAGATAAACAGTCTGGGTGCATTACAGTTTGGTATGGCAGCTGTTCTGGCACAAGGATCTGCAGAGAGTTGTGCACACAGCTCAGTACAACTAGCCTCCCCTCCTCGAGCTGTATACAGACTTCTCGCTGCCTCAATAAAGCAGCCAGCACCCACCACCCCAGACGTTCTCTCTTCTTCCCTCTCCCACTGGGCAAAAGGTGCAAACCCCTGAAATTACATACCACCCAGCTCAAGGATAGCTTCTACCTTGCTGTTATAAGACTGATGAACGGGACGATGATTGTGCAACTTAGTCCGCCCACACTGAACTTTCTCTGTAGCTTTCACAACTTATTCTGAACTCTGTTATTGTTTTGCCTTGTCTAATAATTAGATCTGCATAAAGAGCATGCAATTTAAGCTTTTCATGGTACCTCGGTACATTTGACAATAAGAAGCCAATTCCAAACAATTCCAATTCCATTTGTTCCCTGAGTCAATGCTGCCACCCGAAGCAAATCCATCACTCTCATTCATCCACCTGACACTAATTCCCACAAAGATGTCCATCAGCCCCCTCTTGAATTTCCCACACCTATCCATACCAGTGGTGTTGTGCAGTGGTTGATTCCATCATTGCTAGAGAAGGGTCTTGGCCTGAAACATTGGCTATTTACTCTTTTCCACAGATGCTGCCTGACCTGCTGAGCTCCTCCAGCATTTTGTGTGCGTTGCTTTGTATTTGCAGACATTCTTGTGTTCGTACATCATTGGGGTGCAGGAGGAAACCAGAACATGTGGGGGAGACCCATGCAGTCAGGGGAGAATGTCCATTCTCCACATAGACGGCACCAGTGGTCAGGATCAAACCCGAGTTTTAGGAGATGTGAAGGAGCATTGTCAATATAATATATAATAAGTGACTGATTCCTGAACCAAACCCATTGGAACGTGGCAAAGCCGGGAACTGGTTGCTGAGGTAGTGTCAGGAAATAGAGTGTTAACACAGGAACAAGTTATTCTTAACATCAATGTTTTGTCAGCAGTTTCCCTGACGATTGAAGCAACCAACTTGCAGAGACGGTATAGTAAGATGAAAGTGAGAACAGATCCCTGATAGGATTTCTGAGCTATTCTCATCCCCATAGTGGACATTAACCTTGCTTCCACTGCTTAACCTGATTCCATTTATGCCCTGCTGCTGTCGGAAACATTTTATCAGAGCACCACAGAAACTCGTCTGGTTACACCCTTCTTCAAATGAAGCCAATTATTCTTGGGCTTAGCAATCCATTCAAGCCTGCACGAGAGGCAAGTGGGAGCCTTGGTCCAACCAGACAGCCAAGAGAGCGCATCTCCAACAGGGCAGTGGCAGTCTGATTAGCAGGCTGCTCTGCTTGAGTCCAAGGGGCCGCACGTGAGAAGAGAGAGCAGTTGCTCTCACAACTGCAAGGAGAACAGATGTGATTCTGGCCTCAGCTGCTGTCAGTGTAGTGCTTGTTCTGTAACTGTGCGTGTTTCCTCTGGGTGCTCTGGTTGCCTCCGTGTCTCAAGGATTCACTGGCGAGTTAATTAACTATGGAATCAGAATCAGAACCAGGTGAAATAAGTCACTAGACTTATTTCATAAAATTGTTTTGGTGTGGCAGCAGCATGCACAAGACATTCCCCTTTGCTTTCCAGTCCTGATGAAGCATCTTGGCTTGAAACGTCAACTGATTCTGATACCCATTCATAGATGCTGCCTGACCTACTGAGCACCTCCAGCAGATTGTGTCTACTTCTCTAGATTTCCAGCATCTGCTGCACCTCTTATGTCTAAAAACTACAATAGGTTACTTAAAAATATCTAAATAATGCAAAGCAGAATAACAAGTTAGCATTCGTGGGTTCATGCATCGTTAGAAATTCTGCAGGCAGAGCGGTAGAAGCTGTTGCTAAAATGTTGAGTGTGGGTCTTCAGACTCTTGTAGCTCCTCCCTGACTGTAGTAATGAGACGAGGCCTGTCCTCGATGGTGAGGGTCCTTAATGATGGACGCCACCTTCTCCAGGCACCGCTTTCTGAAGATGTCCTCAATGTCATTGGTCTTTGTGTCCATGAGGAGATAGCTGAGCCTACAATCTTCTGCAGCTTGTTTTGATCCTGTGGACTAGAGCTTCCATTCCAGGTGATGCAACCATTTAAAATGCACGTCACGGTACATCGAAAAATAGAAATCTATTAGATTTTTTGTTGACACATAAAAGACTCATACAATAAATTGTCTAATGATAAAAAAGAATCCTTGAAAAGTCGATGCATTTGTGTGAGAGAGAATAGGTGGTGGAAAAATAGGTTCTAAGGAGGAGGGGTTGGGAATGATGGAATTGTGCTGCAGCTAGTTGGCAGGGACCCAATGGACCAAAAGGTTTCCTTTCTTGTTGATGAAAAGTGAAAATACCAGAAGTTTTGAGTTGAGAGGCAAGGATCTAAGTTGCAGAGCTGAGTGTGACATACCTTCAAAACAATGTCATCAACAGAGGCAGGTTCCTAGTCACTGGACGCTTTGTGGAAGAGGTGCAGTTGAAGTGAACTCTCCAAGGCAGGGCATCTCCGAGATGAGGTAAGACAAGGGTAACTGGGTGCATGTTCAATCCTGACTTTGGGTCCTTTTTGTGTGGAGTTTGCATGTCCTTCCTATGACCATTGGGATCCTGCTAGGTACTCCAGTTTTCTCCCAGTCACAGGTTAGTAGATTAATTGGTCTTTGTAAATTGACACTGTTGTATAGGAAAGTGGTAGAATCTGGTAGGAGTGGGGGAACTAAAGGGTGAATAAAACAAAATGAGTGCAGGGGTAGTGCAAATGGCTAACATGGATTTGATGGGCCAAATAGTAGTATTTTCACAAAGTAAGGGTTGGACCTCAGTCTGTGTAACGATGGGACAGTGCAACTGTGCCACACTTTACTGAGGTCCTTAAACATTGTCTGTTTGAAATTTGTGAGTTCTTCCTTTTCCATGTGGGTTTCTTCAATTCCTTCTACTTTCTAAAAATACATGCTGGTATTTATGGAGACACTGGAGACTGCAGATACTGGAATTTGAGGCAATGCACGTAATGCTGGAGGAACTCAACGGGTCAGGCAGCATCCACAGAGGGAGTAAAGACACAATGATTTGGTCTGAGCTCTTTGATCTGGACTGGAACGGATCATTTCTGATGAAAGTCTCAACACAAAATGTCGACTGTCTATACCCCTCCATGGACACTATGGGATGACAAATGGCCTTCCTGTGTGTCATATTAAATGGGCTCACCAGGATAGGAGATAGAAAGTGCCCGTCCTATATCTCAGTGGGGCATCAGATGGAAGTGGGTGCAAGCATTTCAAAACTTGTTGAAAACATCTATTGGTGTATATGCATGATTTATGCATGAACATTTTCTTTATCCTGCAGCGAGTTATATATTTGCTCCCTGTGCCCACAGCTCTGTCATTCTGTGCTGGATTTTATCAAGTTGGTCTGAATAGAAGTTGGTGACATTGATACTCGGATACTATACATATACAAAAACTCGGAGAAAACACGGAGCAGGAATAAGCCAATCAGCCCCTTGGGGCTGACTCACCATTCAATAAGACCACCCTGAAAAATGATGGACAAGGGCCTAATAAAAGTAGGATAGACACTATCCTTGAGTCTGGTAACACATGTAGACCCAGGCACCAAATTGAGCTCATCACATTGCCTGCATTTGGCCCATAACCTTTCCTATCCATGCCCCTGTTTCTAACTCTTGTTCAGTTACCATCCTCAACCACATCCTCTTGCAGCATAGGGTATTTAGCGACAACCCTCTGGGCGAAAGTGTTGCCCCTCAGATTCCTATTAAGCCTTTCTCCTCTCACCCTAAAACTATTCTCTCTTGTCCTTCATTTCCTATCCTTGGAAGAAAAGACTGTGTACAATGTGTCGTGCAGATTTGGCAAAATCTTATAACAAAGACTGAGAAAAACAGAGCAGATCTGTTCAAAGGCGCGGTTATTGCTAGCAATGAAAATCATCTCCACGGCTCATGGATGGAGGCTGCTTCTGATCTACAGCTGACAATGTTCATTTTTTTAATACAGATTATCAGTCTGTTCTTTGGCTGTTACCTGTTCTGGAGGTCAGCTCGCCCACTGGAGTATAGATACAGCTTTCAAAGCCAACAGTATATCAATCTCCCCTTAGTTACACAATGAACATTGATCAAGGCATTCCATGCTTCTTGACATGTACACACTTAGCTTATAGCAAAGCAGTATGGGATTATACAGTTTCCATTTTGTCACATTACAAGATTAAATACTTAAAAATGTGAATATTTTTCCACATACTATTTCATATATTTATACACCTGTAATAAAATCACCTCTCATTTTCCTAAACTCCAATAAAGTCTCAGCCTACTCATCTTTTCTCTATAACCCGGTCCCTCAAGCCCTGGCAATGTCCTTGTAAAGTTTTTCTACATTCTTTCCCCCAGAGTGTGGTGAGCTATACAGGGTAGCAACTTCAGGCCAACCCAGACACCCAACCCCTCCACCAGCAGAAAATTGAAAACCAGAGACTACGAGCTCCACAACACTCCACTTCAGGTGTACAGAGCGTGACAGGGTCAGATTGCAAGGGAGATCTCTCTCCCGCCAGAGAGGAATTGAGGGTGGCTTCTTTCATTCCACCAGCTGTGGTCAACCCTGTCGTCATGCCACTAACATAGTCACAGAGTCATTGAGTATTAGTGCACAGAAATGGGCCAATCTAGTCCACGTGGAACTATTCCCTGCCCAGTCCCATCAGTCTGTACCTGGACCATAGAACTTCTTACCCCTCCCATCTATGCACTGACCTAAACTTCTCTTTAATGCTGAAATTGAACCCTCATCTATCACTTGCAGTGGCGGCTCGTTCCACCATCCTCTGAGTGAAGAAAATCCCTCCCCAATGTTCATCTTAAGCATTTCACCTTTCACCCTTAACCCATGACCTCTAGCTAGTCTCACTTAACCTCAGTGAGAAAAGCGTGCTTACGTTTACTCTATCTATACCCCTCATAATTTTGCATATCTCCATCAAATCTCCGCTCATTCTCCGACGATCCAAGAAATAATCTCCTAACCTATTCAATCACAAACATGAGAAAGTCTACAGATGCTGAAAATCAAAGCAACCCACAGAAAAAGCTGGAGGAACTCAGCAGGCCAGGCAGCATCCACGGAAACGAGTATAGTCGACGTTTCGGGTGAAACCCTTCATCAGGACTGAAGGGAAAAAAGGAAGAACCTATTCAACCTTTCCCTATAACTCAGATCCCGGCAACATCCTGATAACGTTTCTCTGTACTCTTTCAGTCTTATTTAATATCTTTCCTATAGGTAGGTGACCAGAGCTGCAGATAAAGTCTTTCCCTTTCTCACAGATCTCCGTGTCAGTCAGAGATCTCTAAAATTAGCAGTCCTTTGGTAATGAGGGAGCATCGAATACACCTGAACAATCTGCTAGAGGGGCTGATTCCCACTCTCTAAAACCACTCTTGAATCATTCATCAGTGTTTAATTTATAATCTATCTCCACTCACCTCTCCCGATCCAGCCAGCAGTAGCTGCTCTCCCGTTCAACATGCCCTGACAAGTAGCAGGTGCAAATAATTCACACCAAAGATAAACGGTGCAATTTTAATTCCATTCATTGCATCCCCTGATATTCTCCCCCTTCTGTCTTTTCTTTTAGTACGGATGCTTACCTCTAACGTGGCAGCTAAAACTCTTACAGTTCAGGCACTGTGTGATGGAGCACTACCACCATGTGTTCACATCTCACCTCCTGGTGATTGCCCATGACTCACTCTCGCCTCTAAATCAGATCCTGGCGAATTTGTGTCCCAGGAGCTGCAGCGAGCTCTGTGCCGAGGAAGTGCCATGGCATCACAGGCACCATCCTTTCAGTCAAATAGCAAGACCGTATCAACAAGGTAGTGCGTTCTTGTGATGGAGAGAGGGAGCCTGCTGGTCCTCGAAACGGGGCAGAGCGGGGGTGGGGCTTGTGCTTAGAGAAGTGACAACGTTGGAAGAGCGATTTTTTGGTCTCCACTCTCATTGTTGCAGAAGTGACCTCTCTCCCCCTCAATGGAGCGAGAGAGCCTGTCTGAGATGTCGACATGCTGGGTTACGGACCGTAGTTTTGATGGACTCTGGATCAAGATTTTCTTGGGGGCGTTTGATATTGCTTGCATAGTGGGGGGGGGCTGTGGTTGGTGCAACTGCTGGCTCAAGTAGGGGGGAGGGGGAGGGTTGGTGCTTCTGCTGCTTCTTGTGTGAAGGGAGGGTGGGCAAGGGCTGCAGGACCTTGACGTTTTGAGTGGAGAGAGAGAATAATTTCAATTTCCTGTGTGCCACGGTCTCTGAGGACCCCAACATATCAATGCAGCTGTAAAGAAGAACAAGTCCGTGGCTATCCTTCATGAGGAGTTTGAAGAGATTTGGCTTGCCTACTACTAAAACACTCGAAAACTTCTATAGATGTTCAGTGGAGAGCAATCTGACCGTCTGGTATGGGAGGCGGGGGGCTACTGCACAGGACCGAAATAAGCAGCGGGAAGTTGTAAAATTAGTCAGCTCCACCTTAAGTACTAGCCTCCATAGTACTCATGACATCGTCAAGGAGCAGTGCCTCAGAAAGGTGATGTCCGTTATTAAGGACCCCCATCACCCAGGGCATGCCCTTTTCTTCTTCTTGTTGCCATCAGGATCAATGTCTCTTTGTGGGATTTTTGCTGTTGCTTGCAGGGTGGGAAGGTTGATGTTTCTGCTGCTGCTTGTGTGGAGGAGAGAATCTTTATGTCCTTGTTGTTTCTATCACTCATTCTCTGAAGTTTCTTGCTTTGTGGAGGTCTGTGAAGTGTAGGAATTTCAGGTTGAATATTGTATACCTTCTCTGATATTAAAATGAACCTTTGAAACTTTGAGCACCTTCTCCAGGACAGGAAACATTATCCCTGCCTTTTCCGTGCACCTTTAAGAACCCAAGGCAGATCCCAATACAAACACAATTTTAATTGGCAATTGGTTTACAGTTGTGTAAAAATTTGTTTTGCAAGCCATCTCAACAGATCATTTCAAACCAGTGACATCAAAGCATCCAATGTGCATGCCTCATTGGAAAGATGTTGAAGATTTAGAGACGGTGGAGTGGAGATTTATCAGAGTGCTGCTTGAACTAAAACGCATATCTTACGATGAAAGGTTGAACTAGTTAGGGCTTTTTCTCCTCGCGGTGAAGGAAGATGAGAGGCCACTTGCTTGGGCTGTATAAGACAACAAGAGCCATAGAAAAAGTGGCAGAAATGTCAGGGAGAATGTCAGGGGTAGGTAAGTGGATGGAATGCACCTACTGAGGGTGGTGGTAGGGGTAGATGCAGTAGATTAGAGACACTTAAGAGGCAGATGGTGAAAGCAAAATGGAGATCTATGTAGGAAACAAGGGCTAGATTTATTCCAACTTTGTGGGTTGAAGGATACTGCTATACGTTCAATGAAGGGCAGTACAGAAAGGAGAATATAGTTACATCTACAGAGGAGTGCAATGCAGGCAGAAAATGGTGTGCAAAGGCAATGACAAGGTAGACTGGGAGATCACGAGTTCATCTTCATCGTGCTTTGCTCACACACACACACACACACACACACACACACACACACACACACACACACACAGACACACACACACACACACACACACACACACACACACACACACACACACACACACACACACACACACACACACACACACACACACACACACTTATGCAATACTTAGATGGGCTCTAGCTATCTGTCTGAGTCCCAATCATTGCATAACTTTTCGGCTGTTTACAGGCAACTTCTCTGTGTAACCTATGTCCAAGCTTCTCTGTTCTTCATAAAGAATGAACTCCTGCCTTGGGCTGTGTCAGTCCCCCTTGGCTGAAGACCTCTGATTTGGCCTTCATTGTCTTTGTTGGGTGCTATTGACGACCACAGTGGAACAATTGATGCTGTGTCTTGCTCTGGAGTCTCACTCCACCCAGAAAATTCTCTCAACCTGATCAATTGGACGGCAAGGTGGGAGGGTCACTTCTTCAAAAGAGAATGATGACCCAGGAGACTGCAGGTGCTGCAATCTGGAGTATCGGACAGTCTGCTGCAGGAACTCAGCAGGACGATGCAGAGTTTCAATCCAAAGAGTCAGCAACTACAGATGCTGTCTGAGCCCCTGGGTTCCTCCAGCACTTTGTCAATGGCTCTGAGTATAATGAGTTTCGGGGAAGTTTTAAATGCTAAGTGAGGTAAGGGCAAGAAACTGAAGGTCCATTCAAGGTGCCTCTCTACTGTTTCTCTGTCTCTGTACTGATGCTTATGTTCAGAATTTCATCAATTATTGACGGGCCAATATCATGGTCAGTAATATCTGTTCTTGCCACACTATCGGGGAAAGGATGAGCTCTCAATGTCTGGCTGGTCAAGTTTACTGGGTTTGGATCTACGACTTATCCAAGGTCAGATTAGGCAACCTCCACAAGATTGCTAACCCCCTATCCTGAGGAGCTGCTTGAAGATCTCAGAGAGGAAGAAGCTTGTTTAAACACAGGGTTCAGGTAATGTGAATGGATGGGCAAGTTTTCTCATATTTGGCAATAATTCTGGTTTGCTCTTAAAACAATAGATCCAGTTATACTCGCATTTGATTACCTATATCTTTAATTATTTTATTTATTTATTGAGATACAGGTTGGAATAAGCCCTTCCTACCCTTCGAGCTGCGCTGCCCAGCAAACCCCAAATTTAATCCTAGCCTAATTATAGGACACATTACAACCTGCCAGCCGGTACGTCTGTGGACTGTGGGAGGAAACCTGAGCAGCTGGGGGAAACCCACGCGGTCACGGGGAGAACAGACGAACTCCTTACAGGCGGCAGCAGGAATTGAACCTGGGTCACTTGTACTATAAAGTGTTGTCCTAACTATTGCACTATCGTGCCATGGTGAAGTAACACTGGGCCATCCAGTTGAAGAATAAAAACTTGTCACTGTTTTAAGAACTGTTGGGATTGCCCTGGACCTAATTCTGGAACTATTTGTCTAGCTGCACTGCACTTTCTGCACAACTTTTTCACTACGTAGAAGCTGGCTTCTGCCCCACACTTTTCCAGTCCTGGTGAAGATTTTCAGCCTAAAACATTGACTTAAATGCTGAACCAGATGGATTAAAAAGGCTGGCTGTCGGGACCAGAGGCCTGGGTCGGGCCTGTCTGCTCTCTGCTCCCTCCGTGGTGTTTACTCTGCGCTGAGGCTGAGGTTGTGGCCTGCTCAGGCTGCTGCAAGCTTCATATCTGAGGAATCGCTTTCGTTCTAAATGTCATTTGCTTGCTTTTATTTGTACAATTTGTTTTTTTCTCTCTCTCTGCACATTGGGTGTTTGACGGTCTTTTTTTTAATGGGCACTTTTGGGTTTCTTTGTCTTGCGATTGCCTGTGAGGAGATAAATCTCACGGTTGTATAACTTATACATTGATAATAAATGTACTTTAAACTTAGAGCTGTTTATTCCCCTCCATAGATGCTGCCTAATATGCTGAATTCTTCTAGCATTGTTGTGTGTGTTACTCAAGATTTCCCGCATCTGTGGAATCTCTTGTGATTGTATTGATCTATTCTGCACTGTTTTATTTTCCTTTTGTACTTATGTATTGAATTATCTATTTAGATGACTTGTAAACAAATGTTTCCCACTGCATCTCGGTACATGTGGTAATAATAAAAAAAATTACTAAGTATATCTTAGTTAAAGATGAGGGGTATAGATTAAGTAAATGCAAGCAGGCTTTTCCCACAGAGGTTGGGTGGGACTACAACCCAAGGTCATGGGTTAAGGGTGAAAGGTGAAAAGTTCAAGGGGAACATGAGGGGAAACTACTTCAGTTAGAGGGTGGTGAGAGTGTGGAATGGGTTGCCAGTGCAAGCGTTGCATACCAGCTCGATTTCAACACTTAAGAGCAGCTTAGATGGTAGGGATGTGGAAAGCTATGATCACAGTGCAGGTCGATGGGAATAGGCAGCTTAAATGGTTCAGCATGGACTAGATGGGTGAAAGGCCTGCTTCATGCTGTACTTTACTATGACTATGATTCAAAAACCTCATGATCCATCACTTTTAAGCTATGCTATGTGATAAACAGGGATGGCGCATCAAGGAGAAGGTAGAGTAATAGAAAGTAAAAGACTGGACAACACATGATTTGGGGCGAGACCCTTCATTAGGTTGGTACTCTTTTCCAGAGATGCTGCCTGGCCTGCTGAGTTTCTCCAGCATTTTGTTTGTGCTGCTTGGATTTCCAGCATCTGCAGATTCTCTCTTGTTTGTAAAAGACTGGAGGAGGCTTGCATAAATGTTAGCATGAACCAGTTGGGCTGAATAGCCTACCTCTGAGCTTTATGTAAAGAAGAACAAAGGAACTCTCTCTAATCTCTCTCCAGAGTCAAAGCCAATAATTATCATGCTATCCACCTCACTAAAGCACATCTTTCTAATATTTCTGGGAACCTGCTGTGAATGAATTTCCTGCTGCTTTTCCAGCAAAACAATAATAAAAGCAGCCTCAAAAATGGCTGGCGTGGCTCTTAGGAGGAACACAAGTAGGCCACACAGCCTCTCATTGTGTGTGTGTGTGTGTGTGTGTGTGTGTGTGTGTGTGTGTGTGTGTGTGTGTGTGTGTGTGTGTGTGTGTGTGTGTGTGTGTGTGTGTGTGTGTGTGTGTGTGTGTGTGTGCACGCACTTACTATGTAAAAAAAAACATTCCTGGGGAGGGGAAAGAAGGAATGTTAGGAGTGTTGTGTAACCATTAGCCTGGTTCATGTCAGGGGATTAGGAACATATCACTTGACTGCTTCCTCTGCTCAGCTGACTGACAGAACTCTTTTCAATGCCCCCTACAACATCGATGGTTGATTGAGTACAGTCATCAGAGTTGCTCGGAAACCATGACGCCCACCATGAAGCACAGCAAGCTCCAACAAAGCAACATCGGACTTCTCAATATTGGACTCTAGCAGGAATAGGTATCATCCCCTCAATTAGTCTGTCATTGCCTCGCCCTGTTCACATCGGCCCAGTCTCCTCTCCTCTCCCATCTCCTGATGTGTCAGTGTGTTATTCTTATCCACAGATACAGCACAGTAACAGGCCCTTACAGCCCAAAGAGCTTGTGTTGCCCATGTTACCAACTGGACTACTAACTCATCTATCTAGGGAATGTGAGAGGAAACCGGAACATCCAGAGGAAACCCACACGGTCACCGTCACGGAGAGAATATACAAACTCTTTGCAGACTGCAGTGGATTTGAACCGGAGCTGTAATCACATGACGCGAGGCACTAGACGACCCTGTCAATATATCAAACACTGGACGTAACCACTTAGTGCTCCCAGTCTGTGTGTGAAATAGAACGGTTCTGCCACCTGTCTGCTGACAGTCAGGCAAATAGATCCAAAATGGTGGAAATTTGCCAAGTCCCAGTGTTCCAATAATCTGTCCTCTGGTCAAATCTGTGAAGATTAACATGGAAGTACAGCAAACAGTTCCAGGGTAAATAAACCTTTATTGCAAGGGGGTTTGAGTTCAAGAGTAGGAAATTCGTGTTCCAGTCTCGAGCCTAGTGAGACCTCTCTCTCTCTCTCTCTCTCTTCCCCTACCCCTCTCCCTCTCCCCCCACCCCCACTCCATTGCACCTCTGGTGTTTAAGGCAACAATGAAGGTCCTCCATCTCAGGCAGTGTTCAGGGCTCCCTTCATCGTGTCAGTGGCTTCCTCTCGGTTTTCACTACCGTCAGTCATGCAAGTCCCGGGTGGAGACTCAGGAATACCATCGCACTCAGATGTAGAAGAAACCTTCATTGCTGTTCTGTAACGGTTTTGTTTTACCATTCAGGGTTGTTAGCCCTGAGCTGAACGCCCGGACCTGAAGGACCGGTGGAACACTCTTAGTCAGGTCTCTACCTTTTGACCTGTTGGCATGGGTGACACTATCAAGAGCCAATACACAATCTAAGGAAGATTATTCTTGTAGTAGAGGGGTGTAGCAAATGTGTCCCCCCACACTTTGTGTGTTCTCCAGATTCCAGCATCTACAGTCACTTGTGCCTCCCTCAGCATCTTGTCTGTTGTACTGTAGGGGTTTACGTGTACTGTCCGTACTCTCCTGAGGGCAGAAGAGTGAGGAGTGAAAATACAAAACTCTTGCAGAGCTTGACGGGCTCCAGGCAGGATGGTGTTTCCCATGGCTGAGTAATCCAGGAGCAAGAATCAGAGTCTGAGTCATTCACAACAGAGATGAGGAAATTTCTCCAAGAGTAAGCAGAGAATACTTAGAATTCTTCAGCCAAGGCAAATGTGGTTAGTGCATGAAAGAGGTGCTGAGGTAAAAAGTAAGTTACTTTCTAAATGAACGAGGAGTGGATAGGTGATCTGAGTGCCTAATCTTTTATTTTAAGACACAGACAATGCTGGAGGAACTCAGCAGGCCAGGCAGCATCTGTGGAGAAGAGTAAACAGTCAACATTTCAGACTGAGCCATTCCATCAGTCATGCTGAGCCAGAGGCACTTGTATGGGTTCCAGCTATGCCTGCCTGTTTGTCGGCTACCTGGGACAGTCTACGTTCCAAGCCTACACTGGTGACCATCCTGCACTTTTCCTACGCTACATCGATGACTGCATTGGTGCTGCTTCCTGCACCCATGCTGAACTCATCAACTTCATCCATTTTGCTTCCAACTTTCACCCTGCCCTCAAATTTACCTGGTCCATTTCTGACATCTCCCTCCTCTTTCTCAATCTCTCTGTCTCTGTCTCTGGAGACAGCTGATCTCCTGATGTCTATTACAAACCCATGGATCCTCACAGCTACCTGAACTACATCTCCTCCCACCCTGTTACTTGCCCATCCCCTTCAATCAATTCCTCTGTCTCTGCCGCATCTGCTCTCCGGATGAGGCTTTTCTTTCCAGAATGAAGGAGATGTTCTCCTTCTTCAAAGAAAGTGGCTTCTCTTCCTCCACCATCAGCACTGCCCTCAACCACATCTCTTCCATTTCACGCACATCTGCTCTCACTCCATCCTCCCACCACCCTACCAGGGATTGGGTTCATCTTGTCCTCATGTACCACCCCACCAGCCTCCATGTCCAACACATAATTTTCCGCAACTTCCACCATCTCCAACAGAATCCAACCATTACGCACTCTCCCCCCCCCTCACTTTCTGCTTTCCGCAAGGTTCGCTCCCTACGTGAATCCCTTGTCCATTCATCCCTCCCCATTGATCTCCCTCCTGACACTTATCCTTGCAAGTGGAACAAGCACTACACCTGCCCTACACCTCCTTTCTCACTACCATTCAGGGCCCCAAACTGTCCTTCCAGGTGAGGCAACACTTTACCTGTGAGTCTGCTGGGGCCTTGTACTGTGTCCAGTGCTCCCGGTGTGGCCTCCTGTATATCGATGAGACCCGGCGTAGATTAGACACAACTTCACCGAGCACCTACACTCCTACCGCCAGAAAAAGCAGGATCTCCCAGTGGCCGCCCTTTTTAATTCTACTTCCCATTCCCATTCCAATATGTCCATCCAAGGCCTCCTACACTATCGTGATGAGGCCACACTCGGGCGGAGTCTGTCAGGGTAGCCTCCAACCCGATGGCATGAAAATCGATTTCTCGAATTTCCGGTAATGCCCCCCCCCCCTTTAACATTCCCCATCCCCTTTTCCCTCTCACCTTATCTCTTTGCCCACCCATCACCTCCCTCTGGTGCTCCTTCCCCCCTTGCTTTCTTCTATGGCCTTCGGTCCTCTTCCACTAAACTCCCTCTTCTCCAGCCCTGTATCACTTTCAGCAATTAACTTCCCAGCTCTTTACTTCATCCCTTCCACCTTCAGATTTCACCTCTCACCTTGTGTTTCTCTCTCTCCTCCTCCCCCACCTTTTATATCCACCCCTCTCCTATTTTTCTCCAGTCCTGCCGAAGGGTCTCGGCCTGAAACGTTGACTGTACTCTTTTCCATAGATGCTGCCTGGCCTGCCGAGTTCCTCCAGCATTTTATGTATTACTTTGATTTCCAGCAGCTGTAGATTTTATCTTGTTTGTAATCTTTTATTTTGTATATTTGTACATACTGCTTAAAAACGTGGAATTCTAAACTATACACATACATGCACAGATAAACATATGAACAAACACACCCAAACTCTTTAGCTGTTTGTAAGAGCCAGGCATGTGCATGAAAAGAGAGAGAGAGACACACACACACACACACACACACACACCCCGCCCCCCCACCCCCCCAGCATAAATCAGAATCAGAATCAGGTTTAATACACAGACAGGGGTCCGTGTTGGGGCCACTTCTTTTTACGTTGCATATCAACGATTTGGATTATGGAATAGATGGCTTTGTGGCTAAGTTTGTTGATGTTACAAAGATAGGTGGAGGGGCTGGTAGTGCTGAGGAAACAGAGAGTCTGCAGAGAGACTTGGATGGATTGGGGGAATGGGCAAAGAAGTGGCAAATGAAATACAATGTTGGAAAGTGTATGGTCATGCACTTTGGTAGAAGAAATGAACAGGCAGATTATTATTTAAATGGGAAGAGAAATCAAAGTTCTGAGATGCAATGGAACTCTCCTGTTTGTGATTGCCCTCCTGGTCCAGTTCATTAGGCACACATTGAACGGGACTCATGCAGGATGCCTTTAAGGTTAACCTCCATGTTGAGTCGGTGGTGAAGAAGGCGAATGCAATGTTGGCATTCATTTCTAGAGGAATAGAGTATAGGAGCAGGGATGTGATGTTGAGACTCTATAAGGCGCTGGTAAGACCTCACTTGGAGAACTGTGTGCAGTTCTGGGCTTCTTATTTAAGAAAGGATGTGCTGACGTTGGAGAGGGTTCAGAAAAGACTCACTAGAATGATTCCGGGAATGGGAGGGTTAACGTATGAGGAGCGTTTGACTGCTCTTGGACTGTACTCCTTGGAGTTTAGAAAAATGATGGGGGACCTCATGGAAACATTTCAAATGTTGGAAGGCATGGACAGAGTGGATGTGGCAAAGTTGTTTCCAATGGTGGGGGAGTCTAGTACGAGAGGGCATGACTTAAGGATTGAAGGGCGCCCACTCAGAACAGAGATGTGAAGAAATTTTTTTAGCCAGAGGGTTGTGAATCTGTGGAATTTGTTGCCACGGGCGGCAGTGGAGGCCAAGTCATTGGGTGTATTTAAGGCAGAGATTGATAGGTATCTGAGTAGTCAGGGCATCAAAGGTTATGGTGAGAAGGCGGGGTAATGGGACTAAATGGGAGAATGGATCAGCTCATGATGAAATGGCGGAGCAGACTCGATGGGCTGAATGGCCGACTTCTGCTCCTTTGTCTTATGGTCTTAATATTGTCGCCATATGTCAAGAAATTTGTTGTCTTTGCAGCAGTACAATACATAATAACAGAAAAAAACCCGTGATTTACAGATTATATATATATATAAAATTCTATAAATATATATAAAAATATATATAAATTTCAACTGTATATCTTACATATATATACTTTAATAGTTGAAGTAAATAATTAGTGCAAAAGTAAAAATTTTTTAAATAGTGAGGTAGTGTTCATGGATTCAATGTCCATTCAGATATTGGATGGAATTTGCAAATACACACGCACACACACACACACTTCCGCAAGTACATCTTTGTGGAAAAACAAAAATGAGACCTTAAGTCATGTGAAAAAGCTTGACAGTGTAACCCGTTTTGTTATGAATAACAAGTTGTGACAAGGTCCTTAGCACTGTGTATGTCGAAAAGAAAATTTTGTTAATTATGGAAGTCACAAGCAGTTACCAATCATGAGGTCGATTTTGTCCACTTGCTCCATCTGTAGTTTAGTGGGAAATCAAAATGTTATTTAAATCTGTAATGTGCTTCTCACATCATTAACCCTCTGATAGATCAGGGAGTGACGATGTATTCCGCTGTGGAACTCCAGGTGCCAATCCCTGCCGGAGAAAATCAGCCACAAATCTTTCAATCTAATTTGGGATAAGAAAATTGAAGTTAGAGTTCAGTACTTTCTGAGGTTGCTAGGACGTCACCCTCAAGCCAAGTTCCTGCAGCCTGGGTTTGCTCATTTCTTTCAAGACGATGACCTTTTAATTGGCTTTCTTTGTCCTAATTGTAACATGGCTCAGACTTGTATAAATCAGCCCCTTCTGGGCCAAGCAACACACACACACACACACACACACACACACACACACACACACACACACACACACACACACACACACACACACACACACACACACACACACACACACACACACACACACTCAGCAGGCCTGAAACGTCGACTGTACAGTTCTCCATAGACACTGCCTGGCCTGCCGAGTCTGCTTGGATTTCCAGCATTGCAGATTTGCTCCTGTTTGTGATTGCCCTCCTGGTCCAGTTCATTAGGCACACATTGAATTCAATTTGCTGCAGTATTATTCCCGATCCACATATTTCCCAGCTGTACAGCTCACTGTAAGTATTCTTGTCAGCCTAGAAGCCCACGCTTTGAAGAACACATTGACCTGGTATTACTCTCAAAGGAGGCTTAAGTTGGGGCAAGTTGGCAAACTGGAATTACTACAGGTCCTGTCTGTGTCCAAATAGGCAGGTTAAGTACAATTGCCCCCAGTAAGTACAAATAACCATCTGTAGCACGTTAAGATACTGGAAGAGCAAATGGATGATCGACGTTCAGATCTGAAAGTTAGAGGGGAGGTAATGAGGGTATAAGAGTGACAAGAAGGTGCGGAACAACAGATAGAAAGTAACGTGTGGACCAGTGACGGGGTGGAGATAGTGACAGGTGGAGGCAACAAAGGTCTGCAGGCGATGGAATCTCATTGGAGAAGAAGGTGGAGCATGGAATAAAGAGAGGGAATGGGAAAGGCAGAGGGGAAGAGTGACAGGAGTGGAGCCAATGGGAGGAGTGTTGATAGGCAGAGGAGAGGAAGGAAACAGGGTAATGGGCAAGGCTAGGATGAACATAGAATGAACTGTGTAGATCAGGAGTAGAGGCAAAAGAGGCATGAGGAACAACTAAGCTGAAAATGGAAAATTTAATATTGGGTTGTAGACTACCCAAGCAGAATATGAGATGTCGTCTTCTCGTGTACGTCCTGCCTCAGCCTGACAGTGAGGACGGATATTTCGGGAACAGGGAAGGGAATTAAGATGGCTGGTAATCAGGAGGTCTAGATGACTGTGGCGGATCGAACAATTTCATGTGGTATTGCCTATCATTCCGGGTGAAATTAAAATTTCTGACTAAGCTTGTAATAGACACCTTGCTCCTTAAAATTGTGGAAGTGGGTCCGAGAGATTTATAGTTGAGGGCAAGGTTTGTAGATCTACTCCACTGAGCAATACAGATCAGTAGCGGAGGGAAAACAATCTTCCAGAGGAACAGGGATTGGCAGCAGAGATCTGGACAAGTTGGTGTGTAATTATTGGCGAGTGGGCGGCCGGTGTGGAAAGCAGTGCACATGATAATCAGAACTTTATGCCATTATCTACAACGGCCCAGGCCACTGATTCTCCCTCCTGTCTTCCCTGCTGAATCTCAAATGATCTTAAGTGAAAATCAAAGGTCCTCAACGCGGAACATTAACTGTTTCTCTTTCCACCGATGCTGCCTGGCCTGCTGATTTTTTCCCCCACACGTTCAGTTATTTTCCCTCTCTCAAGTAATCTTAATTGGCAGCCACCATGACTCATTCATTCAGTGACAACCTGGGACAGGCAGACAAAATTACTTGGAGAATATGATAATGAGGGTTAGCATCGTGTGTGTTTTTAACATACTGTTTTAGCCTGCAAGAGGGAATCGCAGCAACTAGTGTGAATCTGAGGAGATAATTGGACAATACATCAGCAAAGTCACAGAACCACTTGTTAAACTGCTCACAATGTACCTAATGAGCTCAAGTCTGCCATCATCAGCTAATACTCCTGAACAGTGCACATTCCTCTCCTGCAACTCTTTTTTTTTCCTTATGTGCCTGAGCAAAGGCACCCAGGAGTGCCTGAATTACCTCGCGCTCACAAGAGCAACCAATCCATTATTAGCATACATTACATATATGAAAATTGATTGCCTGTGGTGAAATTCCTCTTCACAGAAGTTCTCGTTAACTGTCGTTTGCATTTCATGCCAAGAGCTGAACAATGCCAGTGCTGAGATTCTTGGAATACGCCATTAATTTTTAAGAAGGCTGATGGTGAAATTGAAGTTAAGCTTGACACAAGTAAGGAATATCATTGTTATACATTAACGCCCCACGTCCTGGACACTTTCATTGGGGAATACAGGATGAACAACTTCAGCCTTAAAGTTGTATTTATGTACAACATATAAGTAAGTGTGATAAGTCATACACATGTTGAAAGGAGATCTAAATCAAAATGACCCACAGGGATGGAGGAATATGCTGATTAACTGTTCTGTTCAGTCTCCAGTGCCTTCTCCTTCACCCCTCATCTCGCTGGGACCATACGTATTTGGATCCATTCATCTTACAAAGATTTCCTCTTCTTCTCCTGTTACGCCACGACTCTGCCAAACCCATAAGGCGCCAAGGTAGCGTAGTAGTTGGCACAATGCTATTGCAGCTCGGGACGTTCTGGGGTTTGAGTAGAATTCCAGTGCCATTCTTTAAGAAGTCACTGCACTTTTCCCCTGCAGAATGTGTGGGTTTTCCGGTTTCCTCCCACAGCCCAAAGACATACCGGGTGGTGGGGGGGGGGGGGTGGTAATTAGTCATCGCTAATTTTCTGGTGATTAGGTTAGCGCTAATCGACTTTGTCGGGGAGGTTACAGGGGAGGCATGGCTTGAAGGGCCAGAAGGGCTTTCTCCTTTAACTAAATGAATAAATAAATAACACCATTCGATAAAGGAGCTCAGTAAGGCCACTCAGCCCATCTGTCTGCTTCATCATTTATTTTCCAACCCCATTCTTGCGTCTTTTCTCCATAACATTGAACCACTTACCAATCAAGGACCTATCAGTTTCTTCCTTAAATAAACTGAAAGATTTATCCTCCACAGCCTTCTGGAGCAATGAGGTCCATAAATCCACAACCTTCTAGATGAAGAAGGTCCTCCACATCTTGTATTAAAGAATGGTCTCTTTTCTCTGAGACTGCGCCCTTGCTGATGGACACATCATAGATCATAAGACCATATATATTTCGGAGCAGAATTAGGCCATTTAGTCCATCGAGTCTGCTCTGTCATTTCAGCATGGCCGATCCAATTTTCCTCTCGGCCCCAGTCTCCTGCCTTCTCCGTGTATCCCTTCATGTCATGACCAATCAAAAATCTATCAACCTCGGCCTTAAATACTAGAAACATAGAAAACTTACAGCACAATACAAGCCCTTCGGCCCATAAAGCTGTGCCAAACATGTTCCTACCTTAGAACTACCTCAGCTTTACCCATAGCCCTCTATTCTTCTAAGCTCCATGTAGCCATCCAGGAGTCTCTTAAAAGACCCTATTGTTTCCACCTCCACCGCCGCCGCCGACAGCCCATTCCACGCACTCACCACTCTCTGCGTAAAAAACTTACCCCTGACATCTCCTCTCTACCTGCTTCCAAGCACCTTAAAACTATGCCCTCTCGTGCTAACCATTTCAGCCCTGGGGAAAAGCCTCTGATTATCCACACAATCAATGCCTCTCATTATCTTGTACACCTCTATCAAGTCACCTCTCATCCTCTGTCACTCCAAGGAGAAAAAGGCCGAGTTCACGCAACCTAGTCTCATAAGGCATGCTCCCCAATCCAGGCAACATCCTGGTAAATCTCCTCTGCACCCTTTCTATGATCTCCATGTCTTTCCTATAGCGAAGCAACCAGAATTGAGTCTTTATTCATAATGACTTTGCCTCCACAGCTGCCTGTGGCAAAGAACTCTACAGATTCCCCACTCTCTGGCTAAAGAAATACTTCCTCATCTCCGTTCTCAAAGGATGCTCCAAGCTTCTGAGGCTGTGTCCTCTAGTCTTAGGCTCTCCCACTATAGGAAACATCCTCTTCACATCCATCCTATCATGGCTTTTCACGCTTCAACAGATTTCAATGAGGTCACCCCTCATTCTTCTGAATTCCAGTGAATACAGACCCAGAGCCATCAAACACTGTTCACGTGCAAGCCATTCAATCCAAGAATTATTTTCCTGAACCTCCTTTGAACCCTCTCCAGTTTCAGCACATCCTTTCTAAGACAAGGGGTCCAAACCTGCTCACAATACTCCAAGTGAGGCCTCACCAGCGCTTCAAAAAGTTTCAACATTACATCCTTGCTTTTAGATTTTAGTCCTCTTGAAATGAATGCTAATACTGCATTTGGCTTCCTCACCACCGACTTAACCTGTAAATTAACCTTTATGGAATCCTCAAGTCTCTTTGCACCTCAGTTCTTTGTATTTTCTCTCCATTTAGAAAATAATCAGACCTTGCATTTCCAGCAGTCTAATATCCACAATCGCCTTTCTTTTATACTTTATGCATGTGAAGAAACTTTTGGTATCCTCTTTAATACTATTGGCTAGCTTACTTTCCTATCCGATCCATACCTTCTTAATTACTTTTTTTTTGGTTTCCAAAAGCTTACCAATCCTTTAATTTCCCACTATTTTTTGCTGTATCACTGTATATGCCCTCTCTTTGGCTTTTATATTGGCTTTGACTTCTCTTGTTAGCCATAGTTGAGAAATATTTTCTTTAAAATGCTTCTTCCTCTTTGGGATGTATATATTCTGTATCTTCCATATTGCTTCCAGAAATTCCAGCCATTACTGTTCTGCCATCATCTCTGCTAGTATTCTTCTCCAATCAGTTCTGGTGCACTCCTCACTCATGGCTCTGTAATTCCCTTTACTCCACTGTAATACTGAATCATCTGATTTAAGCTTCTTCTTCTCAAATTCCAGGGTGAATTTGATCATATTATGATCACTTGTTCCACAGTGTTCTTTTACCTTAAGCTCTCTAATCAATTCCAGTTCATTGCACAGCACCCAATCCAGAATAGCTGATCCTCTAGTAGGTTCAACCACAAGCTGCTCTAAAAAGCCATCTCATAGGCACTCTAAAAATTCCCCCTCCTGGAATCCAACAACAACCTGATTTTCTCAATCTACCTGCATATTGAAATCCCCCATGAATATTGTAACATTGCCCTTTTGGCATGTATTTTCTAACTCCCTTTGTAATTTGTAGGCCACATCCTTACTATTTTTGGGGGGTCTGTATAGAAGCCCCATCAGGGTTGGTTTACTCTTGCATTTCCTTAGCTCCATCCATAATGATTCAACAGCTTCCAACCCTAATGATTTGATTTCATTTTTTACCAACAGAGCAACACCGCCCCCTCTGCCTTCTTGCCTATCCTTTCAATGCAATATGTATCCTTGGAATCTTTCGTAAGCTCATGGAGGGATTGTCTACGGAGTCTCTGTGGGTGGAAATTAGGAACAGGAAAGGGTCAATAACTCTTTGTTTTTTATAGACCACCCAATAGCAACAGGGATATCAAGGAGCATATAGGCATATAGGGAGACAGATTCTGGAAAGGTGTAGTAATAACAGGGTTGTTGCGGTGGGAGATTTTAATTTCCCAAATATCGATTGGCACGTCCCTAGAACAAGGGGTTCAGATGGGGTGGAGTTTGTCAGATTTGTTAGGAAAATAGTGTAAGAAAGTGTATAGTCAGGTACTTTGGTAGAAGGAATAAGGGCATAACCTAGTTTCTATATGGGGAGAAATTCAGAAATCAGAAGTGCAAAAGGCTTGGGAGTCCTCATGCAGGATTCCCTAATGGTTAACTTGCAGGCTGAGTTGTTAGTCAGGAAAGCAAGTGTATTGTTAGCATTCATTTTGAAAGGACTTGAATATAAAAGCAAAAATGTAATGCTGAGTAATACACACAAAATGCTGGAAGAACTCAATAGATCAGGCAGCATTATGGAAATGAATAAATTGTCAACGTTTATTGATTGGCATCTCCCTAGAGGGAGGGGTTTAGATGGGGTAGAGTTTGTTAGGTGTGTTCAGGAAGGTTTCTTGACACAATATGTAGATAAACCTACAAGAAGACAGGCTGTACTTGATCTGGTATTGGGAAGTGAATCTGGTCAGGTGTCAGGTCTGTCAGTGGGAGAGCATTTTGGAGATAGTGATCACAATTCTATCTCCTTTACCATAGCATTGGAGAGGGATAGGAACAGACAAGTTAGGGAAACGTTTAATTGGATTAAGGGGAAATATGAGGCTCTCAGGCAGGAACTTGGAAGCATAAATTGGAAACAGATGTTCTCAGGGAAAAGTATGGAAGAAATGTGGCAAATGTTCAGGGGATATATGTGTGGAGTTCTGCATAGATATGTTCCAATGAGACAGGGAAAGGATGGTCGGGTACAGGAACTGTGGTGTAAAAAGGCTGTCGTAAATCTAGTCAAGAAGAAAAGAAGAGCTTAGGAAAGGTTCAAAAAACTAGGTAATGATAGAGATCTAGAAGACTATAAGGCTAGCAGGAAGGAGTTTAAGGATGAAATTAGGAGAGCCAGAAGGGGCCATGAGAAGGCCTTGGTGGACAGGATTAAGGAAATCCCAAAGGCATTCTACAAGTATGTGAAGAGCAAGAGGATAAGATGTGAGAGAATAGGACCAATCAAGTGTAACAGTGGAAAAGTGTGTATGGAGCCAGAGGAGATAGTGGAGGTACTTAATGAGTACTTTGCTTCAGTATTCACAACAGAAAAGGATCTTAGTGATTGTAGGGATGACTTGCAGTGGACTGAAAAGTTTGAGCATGTAGATATTAAGGAAGAGGATGTGCTGGAGCTTTTGGAAAGCATCAAGTTGGATAAGTCACCAGGACCAGACGAGATGTACCCCAGGCTTCTGTGGGACGTGAGGAAGGAGATTGCTGAGCCTCTGGCGATGATCTTTGTATCATTAATGGGGACAGGAGATGTTCCAGAGGATTGGAGGGTTGCGGATGCTGTTCCCTTATTCAAGAAAGGGAATAGAAATAGCCCAGGGAATTATAGGCCAGTGAGTCTTACTTCAGTGGTTGGTAAGTTGATGAAGAAGATCCTGAGAGACAGTATTTATGAACATTTGGAGAGGTATAATATGATTAGGAATAGTCAGCATGGCTTTGTCAAAGGCAACTCATGCCTTATGAGTCTGATTGAATTTTTTGAGGATGTGACTAAACACATTGATGAAGGTGGCACAGTAGATGTAGTCTATATGGATTTCAGCAAGGCATTTTACAAGGTACCCCATGCAAGGCTAAATGAAAAAGTAAGGAGGAATGGGATCCAAGGGGACATTGCTTTGTGGATCCAGAACTGGCTTGCCCACAGGAGGCAAAGAGTGGTTGCAGACGTGTCATATTCTGCATGGAGGTCAGTCACAAGTGGTGTGCCTCAGGGATTTATTCTGGGACCTCTTCTCTTCATGATTTTTATTAATGATCTGGATGAGGAAGTGGAGGGATGGGTTAGTAAATTTGCTGATGACACAAAGGTTGGAGGTGTTGGGGATAGTGTGGAGAGCTACAGCGGGACATTGAAAGGATGCAAAACTGGGCTGAGGAGTGTCAGATAGAGTTCAACCTAGATAAGTGTGAGGTGGTTAATTTTGGTAGGTCAATTATGATGACAGGTTATAGTATTAATGGTAAGACTCTTGGCAGTGTGGAGGATCAGAGGGATCTTGGGGATCCCTAAGACATTCAAAGCTGCTGCACAGGTTGACTCTGTAGTTGAGAAAGCATACAGTGCATTGGCCTTCATCAACCATGGGATTGAGTTCAAGAGCTAAGAGGCAATGTTACAGATTTATAGGACCCTGGTCAGACCTCACTTGGAGTACTGTGCTCAGTTCTGGTCGCCTCACTACAGGAAGGATGTGGAAGCCATGGAAAGAGTGCAGAGGATATTTACAAGGATGTTGTCTGGATTAGGGAGCATGCCTTATGAGAATAGGTTGAGTGAACTCGACCTTTTCTGCTTGGAGCAGCGGAGGATGAGGGGTGACCTGATAGAGGTGTATAAGATGATGAGAGGCATTGATCATGTGGATAGTCAGAGGCTTCTTCTCAGGGCTGAAATGGCTAACATGAGAGGGCACAGTTTTAAGGTGCTTGGAAGTAGGTACAGAGGAGATGTCAGGAGTAAGTTTTTTACTCAGGGAGTGGTGAGTGCGTGGAATGGGCTGCCGGCAATGGTGGTTGAGGCAGATATGATTGGGTCTTTTAAGAGACTCTTTGATAGGTACATGGAGCTTAGAAAAATAGAGGGCTATGTGTAAGCCTAGGTAATTTCTAAGTAAGTACACGTTCAGCAAGGCAGTGTGGGCCGAAGAGCCTGTATTGTGCTGTAGGTTTTCTATGTTTCTATGTTTCTATTACATATTTAATTTTACAATTTAATATATATATATACTTACTGTAATTCTGTTTTTTTCTATTATTATGTATTCTATGGTACTGCTGCCACTATACTTCATTAGGAGTTTGAAGAGATTTGGTATGTCAACAAATACACTCAAAAAAGTTCTATAGATGTACCGTGCTGACAGGCTGCGTCACTGTCTGGTATGGGGGGCGGGGGGGGCTACTGCACAGGACCGAAAGAAGCTGCAGAGGTTGGTAAATCTAGTCAGCTCCATCTTGAGTACTAGCCTACAAAGTACCCAGGACATCTTCAAGAAGCGGTGTCTCAGAAAGGCATCATCCATTATTAAGGACCTCCAGCACCCAGGGCATGCCCTTTTCTCACTCTTACCATCAGGAAGGAGGTACAGAAGCCTGAAGGAACACACTCAGTGATTCAGGAACAGCTTCTTCCCCTCTGCCATCCGATTCCTAAATGGACATTGAAACCGTGAACACTACCTCACTTTTTTAATATATATTATTCCTGGTTTTTTTGCACAATTTTTAATCTATTCAATACACATATACTGTAATTGATTTACTTATTTAATTATTATTATTTTTATTTCTTCTTCTGTATTATGTATTGCATTGAACTGCTGCTGCTAAAGTTAACAAATTTCATGGCACATGCTGGTGATTTTCAACCTGATTCTGAATTCAGGAAATCTCATTCAGGAAATTAAATCTGACTCTGATTCTGATTCAAATGTCCTATAAAGCTTCTGTATGTCTGATTTACCTGTTAAAGAGTCATGGGGAATTAGAGCCTGGAAACAGGCTCTTCAGTCAACTGTGTTGATGCATCCAGTCAACTCAAGCACTTGAATTAAATAATAACTAATCCTACTTTAGTTTCTCCCCATTAACTGGCCCCAGATTCTACCACTCACCTGCACTCTTTGGGCAATTTACAGCAGCTAGTTGAATTAGAATCAGAAACAGTTTTAATATCGCAGGCATGTGTCATAAAATCTGCCGTTTTGCTGCAGCAGACCAGTGTATGACATAAAAAGTACAATAAACTCACTGTTCATTGTCCAATCAGGAATCTGACGGGGGAGAGAAGCAGCTGTTTCTAAAACATTGACTGTGCGTCTTCAGACTCCTGTACTTCCTTTCTGATGGTGGCATTGGAAAGAGGCCATGTCCTGGGCGATGGGGTTCCTTAATGATGGATGCAACCTTTTTGAAGTTGTCCTCGATGCTGGGGAGGCTGGTGTGTATGATGGAACTGGCTGAGTTTACAGCCCGTTGCAGCTTTTTCCAATCCTGCGCGGTGGTCCCCAGACCAGATGGTGATGCCATCGGTCAGAATGCTCTCAACCAACCTTAACCACAAGAGATTCTGAAGGTGCTGGAAATCCAGAGGAGCAAACAAAATGCTGGAGGAAATGCTGAGTTTCTCCAGCAAGTTGTTTGTTGACCCACCAACCTGCATTGGGACGTGGGAAGAAGGCAGAACAGCTGGAGAGATATTAAGTGCGTACAGTCGCAGGGAGTGTGCAATCTCCACACAAGTGTCACCCAAGGTCAGGTGAACCCAGCTCTCCTGTGAAGCTGAGAGCTGAGCCACCACGTTGCTTGACAGTGCAATGGTAAGCTGAGCTTGTCAACAGCCACCCCTCTCAGCACTGTTGCTTCAGCTGCGTGGCCAGCATGGATACCAGATGAGCAGGTACCTCCAGTGAAACATCAGGAAAGCCAAAGGAATTGTCTTGGATCACTAACCATTAAATCCATCGCTCCAATTCTGAAATCAGCTCATTAGAAACCTAATACCACAGTTGATCTCCCAGGAGCAGATCAGTGCCTTCTCTATAGCTGCCCTGATCTCACACCCCTGCTGCTGGAACACATCTTATTCCAACACAGAGAATGGCTATTCAGCCCATCAAGTCAATGTCAGCAGAGAAATCCCACCAGCCCCTCATTTTGCCTATACCCTGCAACTTATATTCTCTTACACCATCCCATTAATTCCCCTTTGATTTTTGTCATATCTTACATAAATGGTTAAAAAAAGGTAATTTAGAGTGTCTACTTAATTCTTTGCATGTTTTGAGGATGTGGGAGGAAACTGAAAATCCTGGTGGTCTCGGGGCCAATGTGCAAACTTCAGAGAGCATCTGAAGTCAGATTCGAACCTGCGCTGCTGGAGTAGGGAGCCAGCATGCCTTCCAGATGGGTATGGTAAGCACCATAGTAAAAGGAGCACCCTGTCTGACCAGCTCACCACCATTTTGTAGCAGCAAATATTAACATCACTGCGTCATGCTGGACCTTTTCACTTGATGCACGCATGTGTCAGCATCCTGGTGTGGAATATCTTTTACTCCTACGTAAACAGAATCTTCTACCACCTCTTCTCAGTTCCAATCCTCTTTATAGATCACAAGCTACTACAGAAGACCTGCAGGTTCAAGAAGCATCTCTAAGACTATAATGATTTATCAATCTGAAGGAAAAATTGTTCATTAAAGAAAAAGAGGAGAACTCATCTGTTTTTCCTCAAGTAGTTTCATAGGATCTTCCACATGCAGCATTTTAGGAGAAAGTGACCTCAAGTGTGATCAAAATATCACCAGGGACAGCGCAGTGTTCCCTAAGCAATGCCAAGGAGCACCAGCTGAACTCTTTATTGACTTGAAAACTCTGGGCTTTCTGGCTTATGCTATAATAGAGGCACTAACCCTTGCTGTGACATCAGGTGACAGCACCCCAGGGGCTGTGCCCAGTCTCAGTGTCAGGAACAGGTCTGAGTCGAGAAGAGGAAAGACCAGTTAGACTTTAGCTTCCACTCCAGTTGGGAAGGTATGGGTGAACATCTGCCAGAGCTCAAGGAGCTCCTCATGGTTGAAGAGCTTCCTATTGTTCATTGCAAGACTCACATGAAGAGGGGCTAACTTTACTTGTGGAGCCACATCCCAATCAGCAATGCATTGACTTCAGCAAAACACTGGGATCAACTGGTGCCTTGCACAACCTCCAAACATCCCAGAGTGCTTCACAGCCCAGGTCACACCGATGAAGCTGATGCCGAAGTGGATGTGCACCAGAAGATCCAACAATCACCTTTATGATGATGGTCAGATCTGCTTTACGTTCAATGGCTCCCATTTCCCAGAACATTAGAACTACTCTGCTCTTTGCTCTTCAAGATGGTGCCACATTTACCCTGAGAAGGCAAGGCATGGCCTGCATTTTACCTCAGCCAAAAGCAGCACAGCCGTACAGCATTCCCTCAGTACCTTATTAGGAGCAAGTTCTATTGTGGGCCTTGAATCCACAAACTCAAAAGGAGAGAGAGCTTCTGACAGAATTGTGGGTCGCCCCTTGGCAAAGGTGGGGAACATGATCAATCACCATATTCTCTTGGCTTCTTATGGGGAGAATCATCGTGGTGATTCCTGACACTTGAAGTCACTGTGGTTACCAGTTATGCCAAAGCCTTCTGAAATCCACTTCAACACCTTTCTGATGTAGAATTCGCAGTAAGCAGAATCTGCTTGGGGCGAGAAGCTGAAAACATATGGTGTACAATCGAACAAAGAGAGAATGGTGTTCCGAAAACATCTCAAATTATTCACCTTGAATCTAGGTTGTCTGTTGCAGACGGGCCCAGGATGAGGATAGCTGATTAAGATTTTTTAAAGACGCTACTTTAATATCTGGCAATGTTATAAAAGTCAGCAGAGGAATGTAGATTTGTTAAAGCACTTGTCTACAGATATCAAAGATCGCAGAATGACAAGGATAAGTTTTCATAAACCTAACAAGGCTCATTGTAACACGCCAATGGAAGGCTGAAAGATATACTCATCTGGCACTGAGACCTAGCAGGAAAAAGACATTTGTGATCATGATGAAAAGTAGAGACATCACAGGACAGGGGAGGAGAGTTATATAGAGTTAAAGTCATAGAGTGAAACTGACAGAAAACAGACCCTTTAGCCCAATTGGACAATACTGAGCACAGCATCCTCCTTGCAAGTACCTGTGCCCACATAATTGGATTGGTGGTAATTGTTGGCAAATTGGATTAGAAAGTATGCAGATGATACTAAGATAGGTGGCCTTGTGGATAATGAAGTAGGTTTTCAAAGCTTGCAGAGAGATTTAGGCCAGTTAGAAGAGTGGGCTGAAAGATGGCAGATGGAGTTTAATGCTGATAAGTGTGAGGTGCTACATTTTGGTAGGACTAATCAAAATAGGACATACATGGTAAATGGTGGGGCATTGAGGAATGCAGCAGAACAGAGTGATCTAAAAATAATGGTGCATAGTTCCTTGAAGGTGGAATCTCATGTGGATAGGGTGGTGAAGAAAGCTCTTGGTATGCTGGCCTTTATAAATCAGAGCATTGAGTATAGGAGTTGGGATGTAATGTTAAATTGTACAAGGCAATAGTGAGGCCAAATTTGGAGTACAGTTCTGGTCACAGAATTATAGGAAAGATATCAACAAAATAGAGAGAGTACAGGGAAGATATACTAGAATGTTACCTGGGTTTCAGCACCTGAGTTACAGAGAAAGGTTGAACAAGTTAGGTCTTTATTCTTTGGAGCGTAGAAGGTTGAGGGGGGATTTGATAGAGGTATTTAAAATTATGAGGAGGATAGATAAAGTTGACATGGATAGGCTTTTTCCATTGAGAGTAGGGGAGATTCAAACAAGTGGACATGAGTTGAGAGTTAAGGGGCAAAAGTTTAGGGGTAACACGAGGGGGAATTTCTTTACTCAGAGAGTGGTAGCTGTGTGGAACGAGCTTCCAGTAGAAGTGGTAGAGGCAGGTTCGATATTGTCATTTTAAAAAAAGTTGGATAGGTATATGGACAGGAAAGGAATGGAGGGTTATGGGCTGAGTGCAGGTCATTGGAACTAGGTGAGAGTAAGCGTCCGGCACGGACTAGAGGGGCCGAGATGGCCTGTTTCTGTGCTGTAATTGTTATATGGTTATAACAATTACCATATAATTCTAACCTAACTCTAGTTGGTTAGAGTAACTAAGAGTACAACTTGTAACTAAGTTACAAGAGTAACTCTACTTGGAGTACTGTGTCCAGTTCTGGTCGCCTCACTATAGGAAGGATGTGGAAGCATTGGAAAGGGTACAAAGGAGATTTACCAGGATGCTGCCTAGTTTAGAGAGTATGCATTATGATCAGAGATTAAGGGAGCTAGGGTTTTACTCTTTGGAGAGAAGGAGGATGAGAGGAGACATGATAGAGGTGTACAAGATATTAAGAGGAATAGACAGAGTGGACAGCCAGCGCCTCTTCCCCAGGGCACCACTGCTCAGTACAAGAGGACATGGCTTTAAGGTAAGGGGAGGGAAGTTCAAGGGGGATATTAGAGGAAGGTTTTTCACTCAGAGAGTGGGTGGTGCCTGAGTCAGTGGTGGAGGCAGATACACTAGTGAAGTTTAAGAGACTACTAGGCAGGTATATGGAGGAATTTAAGTTGGGGAGTTATATGGGAGGCAGGGTTTGAGTGTTGGCACAACATTGTGAGCCGAAGGGCCTGTAATGTGCTGTATGTTCTATGTTCTATAATCCTTCAAGCTCGTACCTTCTACGTATGTACCAATCCAAGTGGCCCCTAAGTGTTACAATTTTACCTACCAAAGCTCCTTCTCTGACAGCTCCTTCCAGGATCCCACTACCCCTTGTGTAAAGAAGTTAACTCTCAGCTCTCTTGTAAATCTCTTCCCTCTTCTATCTGAATCAGAATCAGAACCAGCTTCAATATCGCCGGCATGCATCATGAAATTTGTCAACTTTGCGGCAACAGTACAATGCAGTACCTGATAACAGAGAGAAAAAACTGTGAATTTCAGCAAATATATAAGTGTATTAAATAGTTAAATTAAATTAGTAGTGCAAAAATAGAAATGAAAATGTAGTGAGGTAGTGTTGATAGATTCAATGTCCATTCAGAAATCTGATGGCAAAGGAGAAGAGGCTGTTCTTGAAACATTGAGTGTGTGCCTTCACACTTCTGTACCTCCTTCCTGATGGTAGCGATGGGAAGAGGGCATGCCCTGGGTGCTGGAGGTCCTTCACGATGGACGCCGCCTTTCTGTGGCACCGCTCCCTGAACATGACGTGGATACTACGGAGGGTAGCACTCGTGATGGAGCTGATTAATTTTAGAACTCTCTGCAACTTGCTTTGATTCTGTGAGTAGTGCCCCCCTCCCACCAGCACCAGACATGATGCAGCCAGTTAGAATGGTTTCCACTGTACATCTTTAGAAAGTTGCGAGTGTTCTTGGTGACATACCAAATCTCCTAAAATCCTAATGAAATATACCTGCTGCCTTACTTTCTTTATAGCTTCATTGAAATGTTGAGTCCAGGTTAGGTCCTCAGACATATTAACACCCAGGAACTTGAAACTGTTCACTGTCTCCTCTTCTGATCCCTCTGTGAGGACTGGTGTGTGTTCTCTCCTCTTACCCTTTCTGAAGCCCACAATCAGTTCTTTGGTCTTACTGATGTTGAGTGCAAGGTTGTTGCTGTGATACAACTCAACTAGCTGGTATATCTTTCTCCAGTACACCCTCTCATCTCCTTCTGAGGTACTGCCAACAATGGGTGTATTGTCAGCAAATATCGTTTCAGCTGTGCCTTGCCACACTGTCATGGATGTAGAGAGAGCAGAGCAGTGAGCTAAGCCCACATCCCTGAGGAGGGTCAGTGTTAATTGTTAGCGAGGTGGAGATGTTATTTCCAATCCATACGACCATAATATGTAGCAGCAGAATTAGGACATCTGGCTCATTGAGTCTGCTCCACCATCCAATTATTTTTTTCTATCTCGTCCTCAATCCCAGTTCCCAGCCTTCTCCCATAACCTTTGGTGCCATGTCCAATCAAGAACCTATCAATCTCTGCCTTAAATACACCCAATGACCTGGCCTCCACAGCTGCATGTGGCAACAAATTTCACAAATTCACCACTTTTTGGCAAAAGAAATTTCTCCGCATCTCTGTTTTGAAAGAGCGTCCCTCTATCCCGAGGCTGTGCCCTCTTGTCCCCGACTCTCCCACCATGGGAAACATCCTTTCCACATCTACTCTGTCTAGGCCTTTCAACATTCGAAAAGTTTCAATAAGATTCCCCCTCATCCTTCTGAATTCCAGCAAGTGCAGACCCAGAGCTATCAAACGTTCCTCATATGATAATCCTTTCATTCCCGGAATAATCTTTGTGAACCTCTTCTGAACCCTCTCCAATACTAGCACGTCTTTTCTAAGATGAGGGGCCCAAAACTGTTCACAATACTCAAGGTGAGATCTCACCAGTGCCTTATAAAGCCTCAGCATCACATCCTTGCTCTTGTATTCTAGACCTCTTGAAATGAATGCTAACATGGCATTTGCCTTCCTCATCACTGACTCAACCTGCAAATTAACCTTCAGGGTGTTCTGCACAAGGACTCTCAAATCCCTCTGCATCTCAGATTCCTGGATTTTCTCCTCATTTAGAAAATAGTCTGCACATTTATTTCTACTACCAAAGTGCATTTTCTAATATTCATTTGCTATTTTCTTGCCCAATCTCCGAATCTGTCTAAGCCCTTCTGCATCCTACCTGTTTCCTCAACACTACCTGCCCCTCCACCAGTCTTTGTATCATCTGCAAGCTTGGCAACAAAGCCTTCTATTCCATCATCTAAATCATTTATGTACAGCATAAAAAAGAAATGGTCCCAACACCGACCCCTATGGATCACCACTAGTCACTGGCAGCCAACCAGAAAAGGATCCTTTTATTCCCACTTGCTGCCTCCTACCAATCAGCCAATGCTCTAACCATATTAGTAACTTTCCTGTAATACCATGGGCACTTAACTTGGTAAGGAGCCTCATGTGTGGCACCTTATCAAAGGCCTTCTGAAAGTCCAAATATACAACATCTACCTCATCCCCTTTATCCGTCCTACTTGTAATCTCCTCAAAGAATTTCAAGAGGTTTGTCAGGCAGTATTTTCCCTGAAGGAAACCATGCTGACTTGGTACTATCTTGTCCTGTGTCACCAAGTACTCCATCATCTCATCCTTAACAATTGACTCAAACATCTTCCCAATCAATGAAGTCCAGGCCAACTGGTTTATAATTTCCTTTCTGTTGCCTTCCTCCTTTCTTAAAGAGTGGAGTAAAATATGCAGTTTTCCAGTCCTCTGGCACCATGCCAGAGTCCAATCATTTTTGAAAGATCATTTCTAATGCCACCACAATCTCTGACGCTACCGCTTGCAGAACCCTAGGATGCAGTTCATCTGGTCTGGGTGACTCATGTAATTTTAGGTCTTTCAGCTTTTTGAGCACTTTCTCTCTTGTAATAGTAACTGCACCCACTTCTCTTCCTTCACACATTGCAACATCTGGCACACTGCTAGTGTCTTCCACAGTGAAGACTGATGCAAAATACTCATTTAGTTCATCTGCCATCTCCTTGTCCCCTGTCATTATATTTGTCCTGCCTCATTTTCTAGCGGTCCTATATCCACTCTCATTTCTCTTTTATTTTTAACATACTTGAAAAAACTTCTACTATCCACTTTGATATTATTTGCTAGCTTGTTTTCACATTTCATCTTTTCCTTTCAAATGATTTTTTTAGTTGCTCTCTGTAGGTTTTTAAAAACTTCCCAATCCTCTAACTTCTCACTAATTTTTGCTTTGTTGTATGCCCTTTATTTTGCTTTTTCAATAGCTTTGACTTTCCTTGTCAGCCACAGTTGTACTATTTTACCATTTGAGTATTTCTTCATTTTTGAAATACACGTGTCCTGCACCTTCCTCATTTTTCCCAGAAACACACACCATTGCTGCTCTGTTGTCATCCCTGCCAGCAGCTCCTTCCAATTTACTTTGCCCAGCTTCTCTCTCATACCACTGTAATTTCCCTTACTCCACTGAAATACTGCTACATCAGACTTTACTTTCTCCTTATCAAATTTCAAGTTGAACGCAATCATATTGTGATCACTGGTTCCTAAGGGTTCTTTCACTTTAAGCTCCCTAATCGCCTCCAGTATAGCTGATCCTCTAGAAGGCTCAATGACAAACTGCTCTTAAAAGCTATCTCTTAGGCATTCAACAAACTCACTCTCTTGAGATCCATTACCAACCTGATTTTCCCAATCTCCCATGACTACCATAACATTGCTCTTTTGACTCACCTTTTCTAATTCCTGCTGTAATCTGTGGTCCATCTCCCAGCCACTGTTGGAGGCCTGTATGTAACTGCCATCAATGTCCTTTTACCCTTGCAGTTTCTTAACTCAGCCCACAAGGATTCAACATTTTCTGATCCTATGTCACATTTCTCTACTGACTTCATGCCATTCTTTACCAGTAGAGCCGCACCACCCCCTCTGCCTATCTTCCTATCCCTCCGATATAACGTGTAACCTTGGACATTCAGTTCCCAACTACAACCATCCTTCGGCCACGATTCAGTGATGGCCACAACATTATACCTGGCGATCTGTAATATTGCAACAAGATCATCCACCTTATTTCTTATACTATGTGCATAACAACACCTATATACCATAACAACACCATATACAACACCTTGAGTGCCGTATTTGCTATCCTTTCTGACTTTACATCTCTAATGATTTGATACTCAACCTGTTGGCTGCAACTAAGTCCCATCACCTGCCTGCCCTTACTGACAACCTAACTGCATGCTATCTTTACTTTTTTACCATCCATCCTTTCCTTCAGATCACTTCAGATCTCACCCCCCTGCCAAGTTAGTTTAAACCCTCCTGAACAGCTCTAACAAACCTGCCCGCGAGAATATTGGTCCCCATCGGGCTCAGGTGCAACCCGTCACTTTTGAATAGGTCATATCTCCCCCAGAAGAGATCCCAATTGATCCAAGAACATGAAGCCCTGTCCCCTGCACCAGCTTCTCAGCCACGCATTAATTTGCCAAATCATCCTGTTTCTACCTTCACTGGCGCGTGGCACAGGCAGCAATCCAGAAATTACTACCCAGGAGGTCCTACTTCTCAGATTTCTATCTAGCTCTTTAAATTCTCTTTTCAGGACCTTTTTGCTTTTCCTTCCTATGTCATTGGTACCAATATGTACCAAGGCATCTGGCTGCTCCCCCTCCCTCTCCAAAATGTTGTGGACACAATCTGAGATGTCCCTGACCCTGACACCCGAGAGGCAACATACCATCCGGATGTCCTGTTCAAGTCCACAGAATCTCCTGTCTGTTCCCTTCACTATCGAGTCCCCTATCACTACCACTCCCTTCTACTCTCTCTTTTCCTTCTGCACCATGGACCCACGTTCAGTGCCTGTAACCCAGTTGCCGTGGCGTTCTCCCGGGAGTTCATTCCCCACAAAAGTAACAAAGCGGTATACTTGTTTTTGAGGAAAATGGCCGCAGGGGTTGCTCTGGTCTAACTGATTATTTCCATTTCTTATGACAGTCGTCCTGCAGATTTGGGGTGACTACTTACCTGTAACTCTGATCAACGATCTCCTCACTCACCCGTACGAGCCGAAGGTCATGCAGCTGCTGCTCTGGATCCCTAAAGCGGTCTTCAAGGAGCTGCAGCCAGATGTGCTTCCTTTCCTGGGAGACTCTGGGTCTCCCAGTTCTCCAACATTTGGCACAAAGAACACACCACAGCCATTTAAATGGTACAGTAAGAGGGGGAGAAAAGATGAAAAGGAAACCTTAACAGACACTTTACACAGAGTCGATGCCTTATCCGAGCCTAAGCCTCCTTTGAGCCAAAACCCGTTGCTTCTACTTTCACCACTGGCCTACCCCCCTCCCAACAATGGCCACTCCACTTAGCCCCTCTGTACTTTTATTTAGTTCGTAGAGCTGATAGGCCACATACAATCTGTACCAATTATGGTCTTCCAGTTAGAGAGTCAAGTTGCAGATGGAGGTACAGAGGCCCAGTTTCTAGAGGTTTTTGATCAGAATGGAAAGGATATTTGTGGTAAACGCTGAGCTGTGTCAATAAACAGCATCCTGTCATAGATAATTGTGTGCCCAGGTGATCCAAGGCCGTGTGGAGAGCCAATGAGAACGTGTCCACTAGAGACCTATTGTGTCGATAGGCAAATTGCAGTAGACCCCGGCCCTTGCTGAGTTGATTCTAACCATAACCATAATCAATCTCTCAAAGCATTTTGTCACTCTATATGAGTGCTGCCAGACGATAGTCAATAAGGCAGCTGATGCTGCTCTTCCTGGGCATTGGTGTAATTGTTGCCTTTTTGAAGCAGGTGGGAACTTCCGACTGTAGCAATGAGAGATTGAAAATGCCTTTGCACACACCTGCCAGTTCAGAGCCTTACCAGGTACTCCATCAAGGCCTGTCACCTTGCGAGGTTCACCCTTTCAAAAGACGGCCTGACATCAGCCTCTGAGACACAGGTCACAGGGTCATTGGGTGCTGCAGGGATCCTCATAGCTGTAGTTTTTTTCACCCTTTCTAAGTAAGAATAAAAGGCATTGAGATCATCTGAGAGCGAAGCATCATGATGTTGGGTTTCACTTTGTGGGAAGTAATACAGACAGACAGACAGAAAGACATACTTTACTGATCCCGAGGGAAATTGGGTTTTGTTACAGCCGCACCAACCAAGAATCATGAAGAAATATAGCGATATAAAACCATAAATAATTAAATATTAAGTTAATCATGCCAAGTGGAAATAAGTCCAAGACCAGCCTATTGGCACAGGGTGTCCGACACTCCAAGGGAGGAGTTGTAAAATTTGATGGCCACAGGTAGGAATGACTTCCTATGACGCTCCGTGTTACATCTCGGTGGAATGAGTCTCTGGCTGAACGTACTCCTGTGCCTAACCAGTACATTATGGAGGGGATGGGAGTCATTGTCCAAGATGGCATACAACTTGGACAGCATCCTCTTTTCAGACACCACCATCAGGGAGTCCAGTTCCACCCCCACAACATCACTGGCTTTACGAATAAGTTTGTTATTCGTAATAGCCTGCAAACACAGCCAGAGTTGCATCTGATATTGTCTTTAACCTCACTCACAATTGTTCCTTATCTCTAGAACTAGCTCTCTGCAAGTTATAGCTGGTTTTCTTGTGCAGACCTGGGTCTGCAGATATGAAAGTTACAGCTCTAGCCCTCTGCAGGCTACAAACTTCCAGGGTCATCCACGACTTTTGATTGGGGTATGTACAGTAAGTTCTCATAGGCACACACTCATCCATGCAGGCTTTAATCAAGTCAGTTACAGCTGTGGTGGACTCACTCCGACTCAAAGATGAATCCTGAAACACAGTTCAGTGCACCTGCGGCTGTCTTGTCCACAACTTCTTGGTCCTCACTACTGGTGCTGCAGTCTTTACCTATACTCAGGGGGAGAAGTATAGCAGGTGATCAGACTTTCTGAAGTGTGGGTGTGGGACAGAACGGTAAGCGCTCTTGATGGTCGAGGGTTTGGTTCCTCTGGTATAACAAGTGATTTGCTAGTAATAATTATTTAGAGATTTTTTTCAAGCTAAAATTCCCCAAAATGATGGGGAAAGCATCAGGGTATATTGTTTCATACCTGTTGATACATCGTTCAGTTCACCTAAAGCCTGCTTGACATTGGCCTGCAGTGGGATGTACACCGACACCAAAAAGATTACTGAAATCTCTCATGGCCGATAAAATGGAAGGCAATATGTTACTGACATATATCGTGACGTTTGCTGTTTTGGGCAGCAGTATAGTACAATACATAAAATATTGATAGATAGATAGATAGATAGATACTTTATTCATCCCCATGGGGAAATTCAACTTTTTTCCAATGTCCCATACACTTGTTGTAGCAAAACTAATTACATACAATACTTAACTCAGTAAAAAATATGATATGCATCTAAATCACTATCTCAAAAAGCATTAATAATAGCTTTTAAAAAGTTCTTAAGTCCTGGCGGTTGAATTGTAAAGCCTAATGGCATTGGGGAGTATTGACCTCTTCATCCTGTCTGAGGAGCATTGCATCGACAGTAACCTGTCGCTGAAACTGCTTCTCTGTCTCTGGATGGTGCTATGTAGAGGATGTTCAGAGTTTTCCATAATTGACCGTAGCCTACTCAGCGCCCTTCGCTCAGCTACCGATGTTAAACTCTCCAGTACTTTGCCCACGACAGAGCCCGCCTTCCTTACCAGCTTATTAAGACGTGAGGCGTCCCTCTTCTTAATGCTTCCTCCCCAACACGCCACCACAAAGAAGAGGGCGCTCTCCACAACTGACCTATAGAACATCTTCAGCATCTCACTACAGACATTGAATGACGCCAACCTTCTAAGGAAGTACAGTCGACTCTGTGCCTTCCTGCACAAGGCATCTGTGTTGGCAGTCCAGTCTAGCTTCTCATCTAACTGTACTCCCAGATACTTGTAGGTCTTAACCTGCTCCACACATTCTCCATTAATGATCACTGGCTCCATATGAGGCCTAGATCTCCTAAAGTCCACCACCATCTCCTTGGTCTTGGTGATATTGAGACGCAGGTAGTTTGAGTTGCACCATATCACAAAGTCCTGTATCAGTTTCCTATACTCCTCCTCCTGTCCATTCCTGACACACCCCACTATGGCCGTGTCATCAGCGAACTTCTGCACATGGCAGGACTCCGAGTTATATTGGAAGTCTGATGTGTACAGGGTGAACAGGACCGGAGAGAGTACGGTTCCCTGCAGCGCTCCTGTGCTGCTGCCCACCATGTCAGACCTACAGTCTCCCAACCGCACATACTGAGGTCTATCTGTCAAGTAGTCCACTATCCAATCCACCATGTGAGAGTCTACTCCCATCTCCATTAGTTTGTGCCTTAAGATCTTGGGCTGGTAAATTTCAATATATATTTCAGGCTCCTGTCCCTCCTCTCAGATGGTAATGTTAATAAGAGAGCATGTCCTAGATGATGGATGTCCTTAATGATGGATACCACTTTTTTGAGCCATGGCCTTTTGAAGGTGTCCTCACTATTGGGAAGGCTAGTGCTCATGATGGAGCTGGCTGAGTTTGCAGCTTTTCCTGATCCTGCGCAATTGCCCCTCCAGACCAGCTGGTGTTGTAACCAGCTGGAACACTCCCCACAACACACCTACAGGTGACATGCCAAATCTCTTCAAACTCCTCATGAAATGTAGCCATTGTTGCGTGTTGCTTATAACTGATTCAATATGTTGGGCCTAGGACAGGTCTTCACAGATGTTGATACACAGGAACTTAACAAATTCACCAAAGTTACTGAAGGACCAGGTACAATCTCCGGGAAGCCATCTCACAGACGAAATGGCAATTCTGGACTGAACTTGGATCAACAAGGGATGTTCTAGAGTTGTGGCAGGGCTTGAATACTATTACCTCTTAAATCAACTGACATAGGCAACAGCTGGGCTTCACTTCCAATTGAGCTCAATGCCTTCTATACCCAGTTTGACTGTGAAAACATGGAGGAACCATCTTGTCCTGTTTATTGTAATGCCTGCACTGTTTTTGTGCACTTTATGCAGTCCTGTGTAAGTCTGTAGTCTAGCGTAGCTTTCTCTGTGGTGTTTTTTTTTAATATAGTCCAGTCTAGTTTTTTGTACTGTGTCATGTAACACCATGGTCCTGAAAAACGTTGTCTCATTTTTACTATGCACTGTACCAGCAGTTATAGTCGAAATGACAATAAAAGTGACTTGACTTGACTTGACAAACACACCCAGCCCACCATGATCCTGTGATTTCAGTCTCTGAGGCTTATGTGCAAATAGTCTTCAGGAGGGTGAAACTGGAAGTTTCCACAAATAAAATGGCGTAGGCATTGTATGTTCAAGCAAAACTACAGCAAGTCATTTATTAAAATCCCAGCGTGGTAACAGTCCTTTAAGCTATCAGGTCAGACCAGTCCCTTAAAGTGAATCCCAATCTCAATGATGGTGGATGTGAATTAGGTACATTTGCACCAATTACATTACCTGACACAGGCAGTCCCCAGAATTCACTAAAACCTCCATTGTGAGCCTGTTCAGACCTCGTTTGAGCTGCCCGGCTCAGGACCTGTGTTCCATGGGTGGAAGAACCACTGGTGCCTTTGGCTCATCCAGAGGTGCGTTGACACGCTCGTGGTCATGTTGTGATGCCAGGGGCATGGTACCAGAATCTTCCAGATCGTGGTGGGCCGGTCTACGGAAATACGTTCATGTTCATTCCTCTTACCTGTGACAAAAGTCTTCACTCCCTATTCCAGAATGCTGAACGGGCCATTGTAAGAGGGCTAAGGGGATGTTGGCGTGCATCATAGTGGACAAAAGACAAACAAGGCGAAATGTAGATCGGCAGGAACCCAAGAGTGAGTACGCCACGATGGGAAGGAAATAGGAATGAGTGAAAAGGAATTGAATTTACTGAGGTGGGTGGAATGCTGTTGAGGGGCTGACCAGACAGTCGTGGCGTCAGGAATGAATTCACCTGGCCCCCTTAATGGCTGTGCATATACCAACTCTGTCATGGACGACTGCAGGTCCACTCTTAGGGCCTTTCTGAACCCCAGCAGGACCCAAGGGAGATGGCCATGCCAATACTCATTGGTCGGGGAAGCCCTGAGAGCAGCCTTTAAGGAGCGTGAAACCACTTGCATAGGCCATTGGTCTGCGAGAGATATGCTGATGTGCGAGGGAGCCTAACACCGAGGTTCTGGACCGTCACAACCCAGAGGTCCGATAGGAACTGGGGACCGCGATGAGAGGGAATATCAGATCAGATATACCAAACCAAGCAACCCAGATGCTAATGAACGCCTGAACCACACCTGCAGCCATCGTCAATGCTAGAGGAATGACCTCTGGCCAACTGGTGGTACGGTCCACAATGGTAAGGAGGTTCGTGGAACCACGGGAGGGGGGAAGAGATCCAACAAGGTCCACATTGACATGGTCAAAACATTCCTCAGGAACCTCAAAAGGTACTAATGGCACCTAGACATGATGGTTAATTTTTGCCCGCTGGCATTCCACGCAGGCTGTAGTCCAATCACGCACGTCCTTTTGAAGGACGTGTCACAAAAATTTTAGTGTAACCAGTTTCTGTGAGGTCTTCCATCCTGGATGCAAGAGGCCATATATGGAATCAAAAATAATCCATCTCCAGTTTGTGGGCACTAAGGGGCTAGGGTGACCAACAGGAGAGAAACCTCAGCTTCCCTGAACTTAATGTCAGTCAACTACAGGCCCGTGACGTCTGTTCTGTAAGTCTAGACCTCTGGGTCAGTGTTTGGTCGACTTCCATGTTGACATAGTCAACCTTTGCATGTACAGCCTCAATGGCTGGCCATGAGAGGCAATCAGACACAGCATCAATTTCCTCTCGATATGTTGTATATCAGTTGTGAACTCTTGATATGTAGGCGTTGCTGGATCTGATAATTTGGTCATGTCACGCATGAGGGGTTTGTGGTCAACAAATGTGGTGAAACAATGACCCTTTAGAAGAAAATGAAAATGGCAGCCAGCCAGATAGTGACCAAGAAGCTCAGGGTCAAGTCTATTATGCTTCCTCTTGTGGAGATGGAGCTGGCAGCTGAAGATGTTGAGCAACTGCCACATGCCTCCAACTAACTATCCATGCAGAGCACCCAGAGCACAGACTGAAGCGTCAGTAGTAATGGCTATAGGTGCCTCGGGGAACGGGTGCACTAGTGGGGTGGTGTTGGTAAGAGCTTGTTTGGTAACGTCAAATGCCCTGGTCATGTCTGCTGACCGGTCAAGCACTTGGTCAGGGGTATTGCTTTCAAGCACACTGAACAAGCGAAGCATAAGATCAGCAGCTTGCCGAATGAAGTGGTGATAGAAATTCACCATTTCTGAAAAAACTCCCGTGCTTTTTTAGTGGTGCACAATGGTGGGAAATCCATAATTGCGGCTACGTCTGATGGGAGGGGTTTCACACTTTCTACAAAGATGTGATGGCCGAGGAAGTCAATGGTTGACAATCCAAACTGGCATTTAGCCAGTGAGTAATCAACCCATGGCGGCTTAAGCACTCGAAAAGCGTGCGGAGATAAGATTATTGTTCAGATTTGGATGCACTGGTGACAAGTATGTCATTCAGGTGAACCAAAAGAAAATTGAAGTCTTTTAATACAGAGTCTATCAGCCGTTGAAAAGTCTGTGCTGCATTTTTCAGCCCAAATGGTATGCGCAGAAACTCAAAGAGGCCAAACGGCTATTTTGGGAATGTCTTCTGAGCACACAGGCACCTGATGGTAGCCCCTAAGTAGATCGACTTCGGAAGAAATTAACTATCCGGATAAACGCGTTGAAAAGTCCTGGATGTGTGGTGAGGTGATGATCTCGTTAAGGCGTTGGTAATTGCTACATGGGCGACAACCACATCAGACCTAGGGACCATATGGAGGGGTGAAGCCCAGGGGTTATTTGACCGCCATACAAAGCCAAGTTTTTCTATGTTGGCAAACTCGGCCTTCATATCTGCCAGCTTTCCTGGGTCCGGTCTACATGCGCGGGCATGGAGGGCCAGTTGTAGAAACGTGGAGCTCGACCCCATGTTTTGTGACTGTAGTGGAGACTGTGGGCTTGGTGAGGTTGGAGAATTCGCCCAGCAGTTGAGTAACCTCACATACAGTGGTGCACGCACTTGACAGAGTCGTGAGGAACTTACTGGCGAACAGACTAATGACCCAAAGTCTTTGACTTCCACAAGCCGGTAGTTCTTAAGATCAACTAATAGTCCTTGAGCACACAGGAAATCTGCTCCAAGTAGAGGTCTAGCCACTTTAGTCAGGATGAAGCCCCTTGTGTAACATCACCCACTGAAGCAGAACATCACCCGCCACGTCCCAGAAGTCTGAATCCTGCTGCCGTTTGCGGCCCCCAGCAAGGTTTCATCGCTCTTTGCCTTCTCATCAACAGGCAATGCTGGCAGCACACTTATCTGAGCACCCGTGTCGCACAAGAAGCGTCACCCTGAAAGGATGCACCACATGGGATAACTTCACTCAACTTCACTTGCCCCATCATCAAAATGTTCCCATGGCCCTTGGACTCACTTTCAAGGACTCTTCATCTCATGTTCTTGATACTTATTGCTTATTTATTATTTCTTTCTTTTTGTATTTGCAAAGTTTGTTGTCTTTTGCACATTAGTTGAATGCCCAAGTTGATGAGGCCTTTCATTGATTCTGTTATGGTTATTATTCCATGGATTTATTGACTATGCCCACCAGAAAATGAATCTCGGGATTGTATATGGTAACGTTGAACTTTACTTTGAACTTTGAAACTTGATCTTTCCACTGCTGCCCCTTCCTTAAGGACTAGTGTGTTACCTTGAAACAACCCTGGGGAAAAGATTATGTGAAAGAGTATTGGACAGCGATTGGAATTGTACAGGCATTCTATCAACCAGAACTTAATGACAAGATTTTCATTTGTGAGATATATCTGAGATCTTGATGCCCCAATAAAAGCATAGTTAGCATAGGGGTTCCTACAACATAGGGGAATGGCAGCAAACAATTGGCACAAATGTTCCACAATGAGTATTGAAACGAATACTCAAATCATACCTGTCGGCACTGTTTGATGAAATGTACCAATTGACAACACAGCAGAACTATTTCCTGTTTTTTGAGTAGGTTCAAGGGCTGTTGAAGAGATAACATGCAAAAGCCATTACTTGTAATAATACACCCACTCACAAGTATTGGAATTAGAATTCGTTTATTGTTGTCATGTGTACCAAGATACAGGGAAGAACTTCTCTTTTGTATTGGATCCCGTTAAGTACATCAAGGTAGTAAAAAGAAAACAGTTGCACAATGCACAGCTCAGTACAGGCTCTTGAGTCAATGAGGTGTTGCTAACCTTTTAAACCCACTCCACCATTAATCTAGCTCTTCTCACCTTCTATTATCCTTACATCCATGTGCCTGTCTGGGAGCCTCTTTAGTATCCCTGTTGTATCAACCTCTGCCACCAACCCTGGCAGTGATTCCAGACACCTACTACTGTGTAGAAAACCTACCTCTGACATCTGCACTAAACTTCCCTCCACTCTCCTTCAACAGATTTCCTCTGGTATTGGCTACTGCCACAATGGGTAAAAGCTGCTAACTGTCCACTCTATTGAAATCTTTCGTAATCTTATACACTTCTATTAAGACACTTTTCATCCTCCTTTGCTCCAATGAGAAAAGCCATAGCTTCCTCAACCTATCCTCTCTAATCCAGGCAGCATGCTGGTAAATCTCCTCTGCACCCTCTCTAATCCAGGTAGCATCCTGGTAAATCTCCTCTGCACCCTCTCTAATCCAGGCAGCATCCTGGTAAATCTCCTCTGCACCCTCTCTAATCCAGGCAGCATCCTGGTGAATCTCCTCTGCACCCTCTCTAATCCAGGCAGCATCCTGGTAAATCTCCTCTGCACCCTCTCTAATCCAGGTAGCATCCTGGTGAATCTCCTCTGCACCCTCTCTAATCCAGGCAGCATCCTGGTGAATCTCCTCTGCACCCTCTCTAATCCAGGCAGCATCCTAGTGAATCTCCTCTGCACCCTCTCTAATCCAGGCAGCATCCTGGTAAATCTCCTCTGCACCCTCTCTAATCCAGGTAGCATCCTGGTGAATCTCCTCTGCACCCTCTCTAATCCAGGCAGCATCCTGGTGAATCTCCTCTGCACCCTCTCTAATCCAGGCAGCATCCTGGTAAATCTCCTCTGCACCCTCTCTAATCCAGGTAGCATCCTGGTGAATCTCTTCTGCACCCTCTCTAATCCAGGCAGCATCCTGGTAACTCTCCTCTGCACCCTCTCTAATCCAGGCAGCATCCTGGTAAATCTCCTCTGCACCCTCTCTAATCCAGGTAGCATCCTGGTGAATCTCCTCTGCACCCTCTCTAATCCAGGCAGCATCCTGGTAACTCTCCTCTGCACCCTCTCTAATCCAGGCAGCATCCTGGTAAATCTCCTCTGCACCCTCTCTAATCCAGGCAGCATCCTGGTAAATCTCCTCTGCACCCTCTCTAATCCAGGTAGCATCCTGGTGAATCTCCTCTGCACCCTCTCTAATCCAGGCAGCATCCTGGTGAATCTCCTCTGCACCCTCTCTAATCCAGGCAGCATCCTAGTGAATCTCCTCTGCACCCTCTCTAATCCAGGCAGCATCCTGGTAAATCTCCTCTGCACCCTCTCTAATCCAGGTAGCATCCTGGTGAATCTCCTCTGCACCCTCTCTAATCCAGGCAGCATCCTGGTGAATCTCCTCTGCACCCTCTCTAATCCAGGCAGCATCCTGGTAAATCTCCTCTGCACCCTCTCTAATCCAGGTAGCATCCTGGTGAATCTCCTCTGCACCCTCTCTAATCCAGGCAGCATCCTGGTAACTCTCCTCTGCACCCTCTCTAATCCAGGCAGCATCCTGGTAAATCTCCTCTGCACCCTCTCTAATCCAGGTAGCATCCTGGTGAATCTCCTCTGCACCCTCTCTAATCCAGGCAGCATCCTGGTAACTCTCCTCTGCACCCTCTCTAATCCAGGCAGCATCCTGGTAAATCTCCTCTGCACCCTCTCTAATCCAGGCAGCATCCTGGTAACTCTCCTCTGCACCCTCTCTAATCCAGGCAGCATCCTGGTAAATCTCCTCTGCACCCTCTCTAATCCAGGCAGCATCCTGGTGAATCTCCTCTGCACCCTCTCTAATCCAGCAGCATCCTGGTAAATCTCCTCTGCACCCTCTCTAATCCAGGCAGCATCCTGGTGAATCTCCTCTGCACCCTCTCTAATCCAGGCAGCATCCTGGTGAATCTCCTCTGCAGCTTCTTCACCCTTCCTATGATGAAGTGACCAGAACTGACCACAATATGTCAAGTGTAGTCTAACCAGAATTTTATAGAGCAGCAACATTCCATCAGTGAGTTACTTGAGAGTAATGGGACTGGATGTATTGCACAGCGTTGTCTCGTTGCCTGGACGTTTGTACCAACAGTGTGCAGTGCGAGTGATTGTCTTGGACGTTTCTATTGCGATCGTAAGACACCGTTGGATATTGGTAATGTGGAATACTGCAAATCTGGTTCACTGACTGGTTCATTGACAAAACAGACAGTGGGGGAGCTGCGTTTTCCTGGTTGTGAAGTGGATTAGGCCCTTGCTGTGGGGTCACCTCGTCACAGCTTTTGGTTATGGCCCGAGCGCGGAGCGAGAGACACTGAAGCGGGTCGATAGTTCACAGACTCTAACGCGAACAGAGTTAGAGGGAAATTAAAACAATAAACACTAGGCCAAACAAGGCCATTAACTAAAACCCTCAAATGGAAAGCGAAGGCAACACAGCGGCTGAAAGGAATGAATAAGTACAAAATGTATACCACTAGGCTTCAGAGTCAGTTGACTCGACGGTCCAATTCCTCAGGCAAGCAGGCACCAAAACTTTGCTGTGCTTTGCTCAAGTGTCGACCAGGGCTATGATGAAAAGACTGGAGCTAAATACCATCATAATGAAATAATAGTTAGCCGGCATGTGCACATTCACCAGTGCAATTGCCAAATCTGCTGCGCTGCCGAATCCATGGTTGTGACCCATCTGTTGCAGTTGCTCAGGAGATGCTGAAGCAGTATAGGAGAGAACAATGACCTTTATGAGTGTGTTAAAATCCACATAGGGTTGGGAGGAGGTCCCTCCTGTTGGTGCTGCTCTCCAGTATTCGCTCGGTACTGCTCTCTGGTATTTGCTCTGTGCTGCCCTCCAGTGTTCGCTCAGTGATAGGACAAGTTGGACCAGGGTAACCTACTGTTAATCTACAAGTATACTACTCAGGGGATTGGGCTATATATTTTTTTCGTTGTGACTGGATTTTTGACTGCAATCGTAACCATATGTGCTATTTGTGCTATGTACTATGTGCTGTTGGTAATGCATTTTGCACATTGGCCCCAGAGGAAAACTGCTTCATTTTGGCTGTATTCTTGTATGGTTGAAAAATAATTAAACTTGAACATTATCTCATGGCTCTTGAACTCAAGCCACCGACTGCTGAAGGCCAGCACACCATATCCTTTCTCAAGCACCCTATCAGCTTGCATGGTAACTTCAAAGGATCTATGGACTTGGACACCAGATCCCTCTGTTTCCACAAACTTCCAAGAGTATTGCCATTGTTCTTGCATTCTGTTTTCAATTTTTGCTCTTCCAAAGTGTATCACTTTACCCTTTTCCAGAATGAACTCCACTGGCCACTTCTCTTCCCAGCACTGCATCCTACCAATATCTCGTTATAACCTACAACAAGCTCCTACACTATCCACGACACCACCAACCTTCGCGCCATTTCCAAACGTTCACTTCCTCAGCCAAGTAATTTACAAATATCAGAAATAGTTAGGGATTTCAGATTAGGTATAAGCTTTTATATCTCCTGCTCAATGGAAGAAGGGAGAAGAAAGAACGACTGGGCTGAAAGGGGGTCTTTTAATAGGTTGTCTGCTTTTCCTGTGGGACTGGGAAGTAGGCAGAGTCAACGGAGGGAAGGCTGATTTGTGTGATGGACTATGCTGACTAGTCTCTACAGTTTCTTGCAATCTTGTTCAGAACAGTTGCCGTACCAAGCTGCGATGGCATGTTTTCTGTGGTGCATCTGTAAAGAATAAATGGGACAAACTAAATTTCTTACCTGAATTTTTTAGGTCTGAGAGAGAACTCATAATTACTTTACTTTGGAACAATAGATCATATTTCTTTATGACAATTAGGAGGCTATTAATCCCATCAGTCTTTTCGGGTTCTCAGACTAATTCCTTCAGTCCCATTCTCCCAGTTAGAGCAAACACTCTGCCAGGACTGAGGGGTTTGAGATGCTTGATTAACTCATCATTGGAATGAGGAGGGAAATGTGAAGGCTACAGCTGCCGCCTTCTGAAAAAGGCACAAGGACTCCTTACTGGTAGTTAAGCTGCCGATCCAGTAATTGTAAAATCTTCTGATACAGGGTCTCAGCCTGAAACATTGACGATCCTTAAATCTCCACAGATGCTGTTCATTCCACCGAGTTCCTCCAACAGATTTTCCTGCTCCATGCCCCAGCATCTGCAGTCTCTCATGTCTGAATTGAAAGCTTTCGGCTAATTAGACAAAGATATGACATCAGATTGCACTGTAACAGCTGGGAAATATAAAATCAGTTAATTAAAATAATCTAAAGTTGAAGCAATTATTTTATTAATAGAGCTAGTGTGACCATGAAACTGCAGAATAGTTGTAAAAGCCCATCTGCCTCACTGGGCCTTGCCATCTTCTCACAGCTCCCACTGGGCAGGAAGCACAGAACCCTGATGTCTCACACCAGGTTCAAGAACAACTATAGTACTGTGCAAAGTAGTAGACACACACACACACACAGGCTCTTGCACAGTACCGCATTTGTCAGTGTTGAGTAGAGTGCAAAGGATGTTGGGAATGGCGATGGTGGAGTGCAAAGGATGTTGGGAATGGCGATGGTGGAGTGCCGTGGCAGGGAGGTGAGACAGGTGACAAAGAAGCAGCATCAAGGGTGGGGGTGGTGCGGGTGCAGACACACTCAGCCCTGAGACACCAGGCACTGTTGTTTGATTCCAAACAACCAGTTAATTAATCAATACAGAAAGTCTCTGGTGTTTCCTGCTCCCTCCCCTCTCCCTGCCCTCTTCCCATTCTCAGTCCACACTCGAGACCCGTATCAGAATCAGGTTTATTATCACTGACATGTGTTAAGAAACTTGTTTTCTTTTTGTTTGCGGCAACAGTACAGTGTAAAACATAAAATCAATGCAATACTGTACGAAAGTCTTAATATGTGCCTAAGACTTTTGCACAGCACTGTACATCCCTTTCAACTATTTTATCTTGATCCAACCATCAAAATACCGAAACTGAACAGCTTAGTGACACTATGACTACTTTGCGCTAAAATCGATTTCCTCTGTTCAATTTGCATTTTTGTGTAGATGTATTGTAAGATAAAATCCTGTTTTTCTTAGGAATGCCGCTCACCTGATGCCATGTGCCTGTGATGCTGCTGAAGGTCCGATTTTTACTACACCTGAGTAAACATGTACTTGTGTACATGGCAATAAACTTGACTTTGACTGTGAAGGTGAAGTGCAGGTGGAACCAGGTTCTGGTGGCTCTGGACTCTACACCCCACTTCTCCTCTTGGTACCAGCCAGCTCACCTCTCCGCTCGCAGTCCTGATGCAGAGCTTCAATGAAATTTTGGCAATTCCTTCCTCCACTTCCACTCCTGCCCACAGATGCTGTCCGGCCGACCTAGAGTTCTTGCAGCATATTGGTCGTTGCTATTGACAGAGGGGAAGGAAAGGACACGGTCACTGAGGATCAGCCTTAGGAAATTCTAACGTTGATTACAATCTCCAGGAAGTCTCATCGAATCAAATCAGACATCAAGTTCAAGGTCAAGTGTATTGGCATTCAACCAAACTCACGTTAACAGCTAAATGAAGCAACATTCCTCAGGGACCAAGGTGCCGAACACTATACATCGAGTATGTATAGTCACACACAGCACACACAGTTATGAAACAGCACAAATCATTATAAAACATCACAATTAGTTACAAAAAGCACAATACAGTCACAAAATATTATCTGTCCCTGTGTAGCATGGCTTGAAGGTTGATGGTGCATGGGATATTGTCCTTGAGTGAAGTTTCTGTTAAAAATGAGACCATAAGCCATAAGACATAGGAGCAGAATTAGGCCATCTGGCCCATTGAGTTTGCTCTGTCATTCAATCATGGCTGATCCATTTCCCCCTCCTCACCCTCACTTCCCAGTCTTCTCCCCGTAACCTTTGATGCCATCCAATCAAGGAACAATCAAGAATTGTTTCTCTACCTTAAGCACACCCAAAGATCTGACTGCCACAGCTGTCTGTGGTAACAAGTTCCATAAATTCACCAACCTCTGGCGAAATAAATTTCTCCACATCTCTGTTTTAAATGAATGCCCCTTTACCCTGAGGCTATTTCCTGTAGTCATAGACTCCCCCACTATGGGAAAATCCTTTCCACATCTACTCTGTCTAGGCCTTTCAACATTCAAGATGTTTCTATGAGATCCCCGCTTATCCTTCTAAATTCCAGCGAGTACAAGCCCAGAGCCATCAAACCTTCCTCATGTGATAACCCTTTCATTCCTGGAATCATCCTTGTGAAACTCCTCTGAACCCTCTCCAAAGCCAGCTCATCTTTTCTCAGATAAGGAGCCCAAACTGCTCACAATACTCAAGATGAGGCCTTGCCAGTGCCTAACAGTTCCATAAGCACGCAACAGTTCCACGTCTTGTGCTGGGAGCAAACATTGGAAAGCGGCATTGACTGAAAGGCAGTCAGCAGGGGTTAACCTTTTAACCGAGCACAGATACAACTTTCTCACACTGTTTCCAGTGCCTCTTCCCCTGGGTGGACAGGTGATTAAGCAGTATGAGGTTGAGTGCCACTCGTGACTATAAGTTCTCTCTGAGTTATGAATGCTTGACTCATGGACATGCTCATATTTATCAATGGATGCTTGGGAAACCAGAAGTATTTGTGGGGTTGCTGCCGGGCTGTAGGCATCTTCTGCTGGTCACAAGGGGCAATTTCCACCAGCCTTCTCTCTCCTCCCCAAACCACAGTAGCCAGGGGTTAGGGTGAGCCAAGCAGAGCTGGAATCACTGAGCATACTCACTCAGTGAGTCAGTGAGGCTGGCTAGCTCTTCCCATGCCTGCTCTCTCTCCAATCACCACTCTTTCTGTGACCCTTGACCATACATTGTCATTGTTCAGTTCGAACTTAGGAACAGTTCTCAGGTATGGAATCCTGGGTTAGCCCAGGGAGTTCCTGTGAATACACACGTGTACCACGCTATTTCTTGTTGTACTAATCACTGCTTGTGTGCTGGTAACCCACAATCTGGGGCAACACACACAAAATGCCGGAGTAACTCAGTAGGGCAGGAAGACAAAGAAAAATTGACGTTTTGGGCTGAGACCCTTCATTAGTATTGGAAGGGAAGAGGACAGAAGCCAGGATGAAAACAGGTAGGGGGAGGAAGAGCAGCAGGACCAGACTGGCAACAGGCGAATCCCGGTGCAGGGTAAGGTAGGGAAGGGGAAAAGGAACAAAATGGGAGAAGCTGGGAGGTGAAGAGTGGGGAAGGCAAAAGACTGCAGATGAGGAAATCTGATAGGAGAAGACACTGGAGTATGGAAAAAAGAAAAAGAGGCGAGGAACTGGGGGGAGGAAGGTGAAGGTGAGGGTGTGGGAGGGAAAGAGAAGGAGGTGGGTAACTAGAGGGAAGAAGGTCACCTGGCAGCTTTTCCTCATTCCTTCTTTCTACTCTTTTATTCTGGCTTTTACCTTCTTCCTTTCCAGTCTTGCTTTTAAACATCAGCTGTTTATGCCATAGATGCTGCCTCACCTGCTGAGTCCTTCCAAATTTTTGTGTGTTAAATCAGTAATTCTATTTGCATTGCTAAATCCAGTAGTTTCACTGTTATCATTACCCAGTGGGGTTGCTTAGTTTGTTAAATTCTGGATCACTAAAGTGACTTTAATTTCCACTTCTCTTCAATGGGATTTGAATGCAGGATTACTAATCCAGTAATTCAACATCGACAAGAATATTGCACTCAGCTGCAAGTGTCAAGTAGATCCTTTATTTGGCCTTCTCTTGCGATCCCCACAAGCCAGTGAAATTCAGTCTCTTTTGGACTATTAAGAGGAATGTCTTCTCTCTCAGGTTTGCAAGTCCTTGGAAGTGTCTGTCTGAAGAGGATCCTGATTTGAAAGCGTTCTATTCACTGGTTCACTTTTCATGTGAGGAAGTGAAATGGTAGAAGGACAAGCAGCAACTTTAGGTGATCTAGTCCATGTCAACCTGATCTTCTGTCTGGTCCCAACCTGATATTCACCCCCTGTTGTGTAGCGGTTCAAGACAACAGCTCAACAGACCTGAGATGCCATTAATGACAGTAAATGAACACTATCTATTGGAGTATTGAAGAATCAGAAATTGAACCAGGTTTATCATTGTCTTACATAATGTGAAATGTGTTACTTTGCAGCAGTAGTGCCTTGTGCAGACAGAATTTTAAATTACAAGATCAATAAATAACACAAAAACAGGAAAAATGAGGAAGTAAAATGGTGTAAGGTCAAGCAGCAACCTTAGGTGATCTAGTCCATGCCAACCATGGTTCCTTAAGGTTGTTATTGCCGGGGTCGGTAATAGGGACAACCTCTCACTATCTATTAAATGGCGTGCACCTCAAATAGCCTCTGACAACCAAGTCCAGCTCCTGGCTTTCACGTGTGGGTCAGCTACTAAGCCCGACAGAACCGTTTCTACTGACAGGAGAAGTGGCAAAGGCAAGTTACTGGTGCCTTAAAACCAGTTCCTTTGGGCGTATGGGGCTTGTCAGCTGTGGCTGGCAGCTCATCTAGGAGAAGGAAAACTCTGATCTCAAACCTCCGCTGCATTGTTGCTATACCCGCTCGTGAAGAAGGCTTTAGGGATAAACCCCAAGGGAGAAGACTGGAGCTAGAGTCCCTTAGGCAGTCCTACATGGAGTTCAATGCTGACTGGTGACTCCCACGACACTGCGGATACCAAACTGTATCAGTCTCTGCAGTTCCGTTGGGTTTATCAGATGAGTGGAGAGGGGGAACTTGCTACAGGGGCAGCAGCTTGCTCTCTCTCCATATCGTACTGCCCAGGCTTGAGTATCTAGATAGCTAGGATGCAACATCCATGATTGACCCTGACCAATGGAGGCCTCACTCAGTCTATGCCAACTTGTTCTTCCATCTCATGCCACCTACCTGCATCCAAGCCCTTCCATTCAGACCTATCTAAACTTCTCTTGAGTGTTACAATTGAATCAACATCTACCACTTGCACTGGCAACTCATTCCACACGTTAGGATGCAGCAGATGGGAGAACTGCTACCTCTCTGCTCCAGCGACATAGATACTACCCCAACTCTGGGTGCTGTCTGAATGGAGTTTCCATGTCCTTCTTTTGACTATGTCCCAATGTGCACGTCAGTTGGGAAAGTGGCCACTGTGAATTGCCCCTGGTGTGAAGGTGAGAGAATCTAGTTGATGTGAATGTGGGGGTGGGTGTGGGATTGGTATAAATAGTGTCTGTGCAGACTCAAAGTGACAAAGGGCTCGTTTCCATGTTGGAACTATGACTTTCACTCTCTAACACAAAAGCTTTAAAAAAGCATGAGTTCCCAGACAGAATAAAATTCCTTGAAATGGAAAATTCTGTCCTAGCCCAAGATGTGAAATGAATAGAATGCCACTAGAGCAACAATTACCCTGTTGCCATGGCGACACATACTATCTTTCACATGGGATATGCATTGTTTTCTCCTGAATTCTCTGAAAGGCAATATCATTGCATTTGATATGCAGGAATAAAATTTAAGTTTATTTACAAGTAAGTCAATTATACTGAAACAATGCAATGCAGCAACCCAGCTGTTTAGCTCTTGATGTAGCTAACTTCTCCGAGCAATAAACAAACAAAATCTTGGACCTTCTTTACAAAGCTTTTGCCTAGGAGGTTCTAATGGAGTATTACATGCACCATGATGCCTTAAAGCTGCTGCTCGACATTTAACATGAGGAGGCAGTACATTCCTGGAGAAGCAACACTTCTGTAGTCCAAACGCCAACCTAAATTTACTCCGTTCCTTAATTTCCTCTCTGGCCTTTGCCTTATTATAGGGGCTGTACATATTAACCCTACCTTCCACTGTTGTATATTAAATATTTCAGTACTATTTGAATAATACTGTAAATATATTGTTTGATTAAGCACTCTTGTTCATTTAAATAATTCATTACAGGTTATATACAAAAATACGTGAACAGCATACATTGTGATGCTACGACGTGATGCGGCAGCCCTCGCTAAAACTAAACCCCTGTGCCTTCCTTTTAATTAGTTTAGCGTTTCGAAGTTACAAAACACATCCATGATGGTGGTTTACATTTTCTTTCCTTCCGTTACAGTTAAATTTTTTTTCAGAAGTGTCGCTTCCTCAGATTTTGTTTTTGTTTATGGTAGACCACTTGAAGCTGAGCACAAATAATTTCAGCCTACTTGTATCAGTGAGAAATTGGAGAAACAAGAAAGTAACTTTAATTGAATTTAATGTGTTTGATTGCAAAACAGTGCTGACACTTTTCATTAGATCAACGAAACTAAAAATGTTTTGTTGATGATGTTCATTTGTACTCAATGTCTGACGCTTCTCACTTAAGTGTCCAACAATAATCATCCAGCATTGATGGATTCCAGTTGCCCTGATACCGTTTCTCCATGACTGCAATGTCCCGGTGAAACCGTTCATCGTGCTCATCACTGACAGTGCCTAGATTGGCGGGAAATAGATCTAAATGGGAATGCAGAAAATGTATCATTAGTGACATGTTGCACATCATGGTTTTGCATGCTTGAAACATGTTGGCAACTAGCTGCATGTAGTTTGGTGCTCGGTAGTTGCCAAGAAAACTTTCGACAACATCCCTGATTACCTTCCAAGTGATTTTCTCCGGTGCCATCAGAAGTTCTTCAAATTGCCTATCACTGATGACCTATTTGATTTGTGGACCAACAAAAACACCTTCCTTAATCATGGCATCAGTCATTCTAGGAACCATCTGTCTCAAATATCGAAATCCTTCACGGGAATTTCTGTGCCTGGTGACGTCAGATGCCATCCTTGCAGTCTTGAACCTAGTAATTATGTGTTTGCCTTTGACAAACCCAAATCTCTGACCAGGTCATTTAACTCGGACTGAGTTATCAGATGAGGCTCACTTGACATAAAGGGTTCAAAATCTGTATCAGTATTCGTGTCATTTTGCATTCCTAACTCGTGCATCATGGCATCTTCCTCTACCTCCTCTCGTCTCTGGTGGCTTTGGTACTGGAAGGCTATTGTCATGCAGCACAGGTCTCATGGCTGAAGGGAGACTGGGGCATTCAATGGATTTCTTGTTTTTAGCAGAGAAACCAGACACACTGGTCAGACAGAAGTAGCAGTCTGTCACGTGACCCTTCTGCTCTCACCATGTCATCGGGACAGCAAATGCAAATGACTTTCGAGAACTTTCTGAGCCAAGTCCTAAGATCGACAGCACGTGTTCTGCAACAAATGTGAGGAGCCCAGGCTTTGTCTTGGTCACCAGTTTTGTACCCAAAATACAGCCTATCAACTTTCTTAATAAGAGGAGTCATGCTCCGTCTTTGAGATGTAAGCACATACTCGCCACGTGTCGCGGCCATTGCAACATTCTGCTACCACAAATATCCCTGAAAATACAATTACTTTGTTAAAATGAGCACACACATGTGTAGGCCATGCACATTAACATGATCGCAAACTGACATACATGTAACAGCAATGGTTAAAGAGGTGTGTGGTAATGTTTCTACAGCCTTTCTAAACCCTGTCCTGCCATGCAGCATCCACCCTACCTTAGCATACCAGGTATGCCTGGACAAGATAGAAAACCTTCCAGCTTAGATTGTCAGCATCATTTTAATTGTCTTGAATTATGAATTAAAATAACAAATACAGGCAATTACAAAAAAAGGGGGAAATTTCATGCTAATCTTCATGATTAGCAGCCCAAGATCTATAAAATACACCCAAAAATATACAGGAAGCAAAATCTTTGTTGTCCAGTGTAATGTGAGGGATCTGATTTAAGCTTTCCTAAAGAAAATGCCCAATTGACCTTCAAAGGACCAATGATTCTGTCTGCTTCTGCAGAAATTCTCTAACAGCTTTAACCCAGCCAAGCCAAAAATGATCAGCAGTTGATAGATAAAATGAGTTTTGCCTTAAGTTGTTGCTAGTGACAATCATTTTTTTAATGTGACACTTTTCTAAAATTACAGGATCACAAGACACCGGGAGATCAAGCTAGTCTCACAGCGTGAGGAAAGAAGCTATTACCTAGTCTGACAACCCTATTCCTGACGCTGCTGTACCTTATTCCTGATGGTGATGGGTCAAATCGATTGTGAGATGGGTAGTAGGGATCCTCAACAATGCTTCAGGCCCTTCATATACAACACTTCTGTAAATGTCACAAATAAGGAACAGGGAGACCCCAGTGATTCTCTCAACATTTTTTACTATCTTCTGTAAGGTATTCTGGTCCAGTGCTTCCATACCACATAATAATGGATCCAGACAGGACACTCTTGATGGTGCTCTGGTAGAAAGTTGTTAGAATGGCTGTGGGGAGCCTTGTACATCTCAATTTCCTCAGAAAGCATTGACACTGGTGTTCCTTCTTGAATAGTGAGCAGGTGTTGTGGGTCCAAGTTAGACCAGGTTAGTTACATGCACACCAAGGAGCTTTGAGCTCATCACTCTCTCCAAGGCACAGACATTGATGTGCAATGGAGAGTGGTTCACCTGCTCCTTCCTGAAGTCCACACTCATCTCTTTGTCTTGTCCATGTTGAGACTCAAGCTGTTCTCACAGCACTTGACAAGCCTCTCTATCTCCTCGCTGTATTCAATAACTTGAATGAAGAGGCTGGATGTACCGCAGCCAAATTTGCCAATGATATGAAGGTAGGACAGTTAAACCCAGTGACAAAGAGTTGTCTAATTGAGCATGATGTGGGAAAATGTCCGGTTACCTACTCTGGAAAGAAGAATGAAAAATCAAATTAATATTTAAATAAATTGCTGTTCTAAGGGATATTGGGTGCAGGACTTTTTGATTCTGTACCATTGTAGCTATGCAGGGAAAAAATAATCATCAGCCCAAATTGAAATTCTCTGCTTTAAATGACCACCTCATGCAGTCACACATTAGCAAAGGCATCCAGTCATTTTGTTCACATTTCAGAACATATTATTCTGTCACCTGACATTACGGCTGTATGTATATCCAGGGAGCCTTCAGGTGTCTGGTGCATTGTGCTTAGAACCCTTGAGCCAGCCGCTGGTATTTGAATTTCAAAGGGTTTCTGCTGTACTCCCATTGTAAACATGTCATTCTACAAATTTGCCTGTGTGCGCGCAAAATGTGAAACTTGGGTGGGAAATTATAACCATTGTAGCTGTAGTTAGCTTTCTATCATTATTTTTGTGTTTAAAATGTATAAAACATCACTGCACTGCGGAGCGTCGTAAGAGAAATAGACACTGTATCACTGCTTCTAATAAATAAGAACATTTTATATCCATTGGGTGGCATCTACTTAGCCCCACCACCCCCAAATCAGGGTCACGTGAAGCCGTGGGAGTAGGTGGTGGATGGTCATATGAGCAGCTGGTGAATATCACTGGTCCTGGTTGTATGACCACTGGCACCTGGTGGACAATCTCTGAAGAGTATTGATAATGGTTGGGGTCACCCATCTTGTAAAAGCACTACCCAAACAAAGGCAATGGCAAACCACTTTTGTAGAAAAATTTGCCAAGAACAATCATGAGCATGAGACCATGATCGCCCACGTCATACTGATGATGATGACTATCTACCAACTTCCGCCTCTGGTGACTCAGTCAATCACAACAACCTGTTCTATTTTCTCCACGTGCTCATCCACTCTCCCCAAAACTCCAATTTACCTCCACACTTGGGGTCATTTACACGTGGAGATTTACCCAATGGCCAGTTCTTTCAGGCAGGACAGTAAAGTGGAGTATTCAGGGATATCTCTTGTAGACACAGAGAGTGCATGCAGACTGCACACTGACAGCACTGGATCAGGGTCAATGTGCTGTGAGGAAGAGGCTTTACTAAGTGTACCAGTGTGCTGCCACAAAGCTAAATGTCTTCAAATTTCTCATTTGCACTGGATCCTCAGTATTTAGAATCATTGGGTTGTACAGCATAGAAACGGGCCCTTCTGCCCTCAAAGCCCATGCTTGTTGTAGAAAATGCATTTAAAAAATCAATTAAAAAAAAGAGAACAAATCCGTCTATTGCAATTCGGGTTTAATGTCATGATTTCACTCAAACATTTTGCTGCTCTATTCCTTGTTGTTGTAACCTTGTACATATCAGTTGATTAAGCATTTGTTGTTCATTTAAATAATTAATTTAAGTCAAGTTTTTAAAAAAGCCCATGCTAACCATTGTAACTACCAATACTGACCTCAGTTCCATACATAAGGTCCGTAGTCTTCGATGCTTTGGCTTGACTAGATGCCTCTTAAATGTTATGAGAACCTCTTCCTCCACCACCGTGTCAGACAGAACATTTCAGATTCCAGCTGCCCTGTATGAGAAAAGTTCCCTCTCAAACTCCACTAAAGATCCGATCACTCACCTTACAACAATGCGCTCTTTTTTTGACAACCTCACCAACAGGAAGATATTCTTCCTATTTACCCGAGTTATCCCACTCTTAATTTTTTTAACTTTAACCAGGTTACCCCTGAAGACTAGCACTGCCTGTCCCTCTCTCCTTACAACTGTAATGCTTCATTCTGGGCATCTCCTCTGCACCCCCTCTCCACCAAAGGGAGTACTGGAAGATTTTGATTGTCTGGTGATATTGTGTGAGAAACCAAAGCAGTTTGCACACTGTCTGGGGCCTTGAATGGTGGTGAGGGAGGAAGTGTAAGGGCAGGTGTGGCACTTGTTCTGCTTACAAGGATAAGTGCCAGGAGGGAGATCGGTGGGAAGGGATGGGAGGGGACGAATGGACAAGGAAGTTGTGTAGGGAACGATCCCTATGGAAAGCAGAAAGGTGGGGGGATCATTTTTGCATGTGGGGGTAGTGGGGGGGAGAGGTTGATGTTTTTCTTTGATTGGGTTCCATGGCTTTCTTTGTTTCGTGACTCTCTGTGGGGAAGACAAATCTCGGAGTTGGGTACTGCGTATAGACTTTGATAAGAAATAAACTTAGGAGAATGAGGGACGGCCTTTACTGAAGTGCCAGCGCAAGTGGTGCATGAGAGCCCGATTTCAACATTTAAGAGAAGTTTGCATAGGTTCTGTACATGGATGGTACGGCTATGGTCCCGGTGCAGATCGATGGGAGTCGGCAGTTTAAATGGCTCGGCATGGACTAGATGGGACAAAAGGCCTGTTTCTGTGCTGTACTTTTCTATAATTCTATGACTCTAAGTGTTTAAAATTATGACAGGCATCAATAAGGTCTTTGCCCAGGATAGAGGTATCCAAAACTAGGGTTCATAGGTTAGAGAGAGGAGGAAACTATTTAAAAGGGATCTGAGGGGCTACTTATTCATGCAGAGGGTGGAACAAGCTGCCAGGGAAGTGGTTGAGGCAGGTACAATAGTATCATTTAAGAAGCATTTGGATAGGCACATGGAGAGATGGGACTTCAAAGGATATTGGCTGAATATTGGAAATGGGCACTCGCACCACGGGTGTCATGGACCAGTTAGCCTGAAGGGCCTGTGTTGGTGCCAGATTGCTCTAGAACTATGAATTATTTGTTGACTTTTTGCTCCCCATCGTCTCGTCTCCAATCTGTCTGCTTAGGGCCCTCATTTGCCTTCACTTATCTTTTTCTAATTTATATAACAGAAAATATAAATATTCCCACAGAAGATCTTACAGGCATATTTTTCACTATTTTACTCTCATCTTTATTTCCAATTTATTTTTTGATCATTCAGAGCCAAATCTTAAAATGCTCTGTCTCCAGGATTTATCCTTATATTCAGTATTCAAAGTTCTATGTAAATTTATTATAGAAGTACATATACGTCACCATATACAAACTAGAGATTTCTTTTCTTGCGGGCATACATAGCAAATCCAAGGAACACGCTAGGATCAATGGAAGATCCCACCCAACAGGATGGACAAATAGCCAATGTGTAAAATACAACACACTGTGCAAATACAGAGGATTAAAAAAACAATAAATATCGAGAACATCAGATGAAGAGTCCCTGAAAGTGTGTCTATAGGTTACGGGAACAGTTTAGTAATGGGGTGAGTGGAGTTGCGTGAAGTTATCCCCTCTGGTTCAAGAGCCTGATGGTTGAGGGGTAATAACTCTTCCTGAATCTAGTGGTGCGAGTCCTAAGACCTTCTTCCTGATGGCAGCAGCAAGAAGAGAGCATGGCCTGGATGATGGGGGTCTCTGATGATGGATGCTGCTTTCCTGTGACAGAGCTCCATGTCGTTGTGCTCAATGGTGGGGAGAGTTTTACTCATGGTGGACTGAGCCGTATTCTAATTTTTTTGTGGGATTTTCCATTCAAGGGCATTGGTGTTTCCATACCAGGTCATGATGCAACCAGTCAATATACTATCCATCACACATCTATAAAGTTTTTCAAACTTTTAGATGTCATGTTGAAACATCACAAACTCCTAAGGAAGAAGAGGCACTGCCATGCTTTCTTTGAAATTGCACTTACATGCTGGGCCCAGGACAGGGCCTTAAAATAATAACACTGAGGAATTTAAAGTTGCTGACCCTCTCCACCTCTGATCCTCCAATACGAACTAGCTCATGGACCTCTGGTTTCCTCCTCTTGATGTCTGCTCATTAACCTTGCCAATATCAGTGGGAGGTTGTTGTGGGACTATTAAGCCAGATCTTCAATCTCCCTCCTTTCTGCCAGTTTGTCACCATCTTTGATTTGGCCAATGACAGTGCTGTCATCAGCAAACTTAAATATAGTTTTGGAGCCTCACAATCATAAGTGAAACAGGGGGCTACGCACACAGCCTTCTGGTGATGATAGTATCGAATGCCAAGCTCCAGTCAATTAAAGAGCACCCTCATGTATGTACCTTTGCTGTCCAGATGTTCCAGGGTTAAGTAAAGATCCAATGAAACAGCACCTGTTGTGGACCTGTTGTAACTGGAGGCAAACTGGAGCAGATCCAAGTCACCTCTCAGGCAGAAGTTGATACGTTTCATCACCAGCCTCTCAAAACCTTCATCACAGTGAATTAAAGTGTCATGGTCCCTTCTGGCACCTGGCTACCTTCCTCAGGGATTGGGCCTTAACCACCTCGTTTAGTTCCCAATCATTCCCCGGCTCCAACAACTACAAACACCTGCATCCCATCAACCAAGGCAGTATAAGAATGCTGTGACCACAGCTGGAAGGTGCCAGTTTGTTGGCTGATTTGTGTATGAGTAACCTCATTCCATGGGACTGAGGATTATCAGTTCTAAGTTTAACCTCGCTCCTGAATTATCTACTAGAACCAAGACTCTGGGCAAAGACTCCCTTGGAACCCTTCCCACACTTGCTATGACGGCAATGCCTCCTGACTCAGCCTCCAGGCCCGTGTTCAGCACTTGGGTTCGTTCCACCGCCACGTCCGTGCCACAGAAAGTGCTACTGGATGATTGTCATTGAGGCCAGTAATCATATTCTTCTTGAGCACCGGTATAATTGAAGCATGTGGATACCTCGGGCTGCAGTATCAGTGAACAGGTCTTCAGTACTCAGCCAGCTACCACATCTGGGTCTCTGCGGGTTCACCCCCCTGAAGGATGCTCTCACATCAGCCTCAGACTGGAATCACAGGGTCATCAGGGACCTTGGGAGTTTGTGAAGTTTCCTCCATGCTCTGATGGTCAAAGAAGTCACTGAGCTCATCTGGGAGTGAAATGTGAATAACACTAGTCTGGCCCTCAGCAGGTTTCGGCTCTCATGGTTTATCCAGGGCTTTTGATGAGGGAAGACTTTGAATGATTTTGTGGGGATGTGCTTGTCTATGACCGTTTCATAAAGTCCATGACAACCATGGTGTAGTCATTGAGATCTGAGTCCTTGAACAGAGCCTGCTCCACTGATTTAAAGTAATCCCATAGTCACTCCTCTGACTCCCACGATGACCTCTTGTCTTTATCTCTGAAGCCTTGCTCTTTATCCTCAAACATATAAAAATATTCTTTAATTTCTCCTGTAATGCTTTGCTGAACTAATTTTTTTGGTTGCTTTTAGTGCCTCAAAGGAATATGTATATGTTGCAGATTTTACATTGTCATTAAAATGCTGGCCATTATTACCTATCCACTCTCATCCCATGTTTAATGTAGGTTCCCAATCTATCCTAACTGATCTGACTTGCACAATATCATGGTTTGCTTCATTTAAATTGAAGCCTTGCTTCCACATTGAACCTACACCACTGTCAGACTAAAGGTACATTTCTGTCATATTAAGGTCATTTTTTGCTTCAGCCCTTTCTCGTTACACCATACTTCATCTAAAAAGGTTGCAGTGAAGGCTTGTCAGCCTGTTAGAGTTGCTTCCTTGCAGTTTCAGTAACCCATATTCAATCATGATCTTTTGCACTGTCAATGTGGAGATTGCATGTTCTCCCTGAGACCACAAGCATTTCCCTCGGCACAAAGCAATTCATTAAGGAATTCTGACTAGCCAAACTGGGATGTTCTCCTGGAGTGGAAGAGGCTGAGGGAGGATCTAACTGAAGGATACAAAATAATGAAGGGAAATATATCTGCTGATGGTAGGAAACTATTCTCAAAAGCAACAATATCTAAATACAGAAGTCATGGGTTTAAGGAAAGGGGTAGAAGTAAGTCCTGAGGAAGAGTCCTGACCCATAACTTTGACAGCTTACTCTTTTCCACAGATGCTGCCTGACCTGTTGAGTTCTTTCAGCAATTTGTGTGTGTTGCAATGGGGCAGAAAGTTTAGAGGAGGTTTAACTAGGTACTATTTCAAACTTAGTGATGTGGAGGCATAGACTCTCACAGTATTTAAGAAACACTTGCTTCACCAAGGGAAAGATATCAATGGGCAATGTGCAGGAATATGGGTTAATATGATGGCCATGGATGTGTTGAGCTGGCAGATCTATCTTTTGAATCTATTCAGAGGAATAGGCCTATTCCCTAATCAACTACTCAACGCACTGATCTGGAAGTCCATCCCTGTACCCTCCAGGAATTGATCTTCTAAGTTCTTAGTACTAATTTAATTTGCCCAGTCTACAGGTAGATTAAAATTCCCCATTGTACCTGTAGTACATAGTTTCCTCATTTATATAATGCTCTACATCACCATTTCTATTCATAAACTATTAATTTCCCACAACGTCTCTGACTCCTGCTGATTCTTAGCTCCCGAAGTCTTTCAATCTTCTGAATTGTTTTATATTCAAAAAGTGAAATTTGGAGACTTGGGTCAGGCTGAGCTTGTGAAAGGTAATAAACTTGTTACTCTGTCAATAAAACATTCCAAGATCTTTTATAAGACTGCCATCAAATTAAATTTGCAGAAGGTCTCAAAAGGACTTTGTAGGCTACGCTTTGGTACAAGAAGGAGTTCTTAATGAGGAAAGAGATCAGAGAGGTGGCACAAGGAAGCTCCATTGTCTGTGACTGCAGGTGGATTTTAAATATTAGAACCTAGAGCCAGAATTGGAAGTGAACAGAGATCTCATCAGGCTGTGGTAGGTTAGAGGGATAGGGTGGAACAAGGCATTGATCCACAAGAGCCTTCCCTAATTTCTTACTTGCAAATTTGATGGTGGATCAATCCAAGAAATGGATAATGTCTCAGAAGGCTTGTGCAAACTTGAAATTCTGAAGGATAGCTACTCACGTTGCACTTATGCCAAAGGACATCATTATTATTAAAAGCACATCAAAGGGATGTCAGACTCCTTTGGGAGCTTTGAATATGTAGATATGGAAATGAATAAAATGTTGTGGGACAGCTTCACTTCTGAAGACTTCCACCACTGTACTTTTAAGCAAAGAGCCTCCTCACCACCGAGCATTGCTTAATGGCACAGATGCCGTATTTTGTAAGTACGGCGCGGGTAGGAAACTGAAGATTGCATTGAAAGATGAAGGGAACTCTTGGGATTAAAAAGCAAAATCAAAACCAAAAAAAAAAGAAAGGAACGTTACAATCTGACAAGGAGCCCAGTGGTGTGAAGGTTTTGAGTGACACTTTCATAATGAGAGAGCTAGTTATAAAGGAGGAACAAAATTATAGATTAATCCACCACATAGAGGCCACATTATCAAAGGGGCTGTCCAATTTCATGACCTTCCTCCGTTACCTAGTGTCTTGAAATTTTCCTCCTTTTCAAATATATATATGTATATATGCAATCTCCCATTGAAAGTTATTTTGTTATTCCAGACAAGTACCAAAAGATCTGCAAGAGTAAGGGTTTCCCATCTTCTACAATCTGAATCAATTGTTAATTATGGTAATTTGGTCACCTGGTTACTTCTCTCTCCCTTTTCAATGTGGAAGGAAGCCATCTGACACATGGATTGCAGAGCAACCTCATCTATCCCATACCCCCAGTTATTTCTTGTTCCCTCTCAAATGCCCATCAACTCCCTGATTGCCCTGCCACCATGCTTTGTATTGGGGGGAGGGTGACATTTAAAGCAGCCACTTAATTTGCCACCCATTGTATCCTTGGGATGTGGGAGGAAAGTAAATAACTTGGATGAAACAGGGAGAACAGTCAACCACCACAGAGGGAGCTGCAAGACTGTGGCTACCAAACTGCCCAACTTTAATTCCCACTTAATGCATCATAAACACATTCCGATATAGGGAAGATGGAAAAGGAGTTCAGGTGCAAACAGAAATTGTTGAAGAAACTCAACAGGTTGAGTAGCATTTGTGGAGGGAAAAGGATGGGCGACATTTTGGGTTAACACCGTGCTTAATGACAAATGGCGTGTGGTGCTGGGCCCCAAAAATCAAAGATATCTGAACATGTATGAGGGTTCTGAAGGGATGGAGAGCCAGTGAGGATCACTGAAGTTCAAGGCGAAGGAGGTGTTCACAAGAGCTGTAAGGAAAGCTGGTTGGAAGTCCAAACTTATCAAATGCAAGACGCACAAGAACCAGCAGTTGGAAATATTCAGGAACTGGGAGATTTGAGAAGAAGGCAAAGCTGTAATAAGATGTACATACATGAATTTTAGAAGCATTACAAATAAGATACTGCATTTAGAAGCTACAGTGGCCTTAAGCACCTGTGATGTGAAGGGAGTATCAGAAGTAGAGCTTAACCTAAAGAATGAAAATTAGTTTAACGGACAGGGGTTTAAAGTGTGCCGAAAAGATGGAATAGAATGTGAGACAGACAGAGTAACCCCCATATGCACTGTAGAAATGCTGGGGAATTAACTGAACGTGTGCGAGGTGCTAACTCAGTCTGGGTAGAGAATACTAGAGCTGAATTATTGAAGTTATTGCTTAAATTTCCTTGGGCTTTCTGTGGTTATATTTTTGGCAGACATTTGGGTGTAATCTGATTTCACATACAAATTGGTTTTCCGCTGTGGTTCAAAAGGAATTGCAGTGATGCCTATGAATTCCCAAAATGGCAGAAGAACGGAGACGTCCCGGTCTTTGAATATGTTGAGAGGTTAAGTGAAAAAAAAATCATAATTACTGAAGGGTAGACTTCAGTTATCCAACTTTTCACCAGGGAATTCCAAAAGGCTGAAGTTTGTAATGTGATGCATGGCGACATTCACTCCCACACATCAAAAAGCCAGGAATGGCAGTGGTCACATTGAAAGGGGTTTGCTGAGTGACCCAAAGACGGAGATGTCTTTCTCTCTGATACTCTTTGACTCACAGAATAATAAACTATAATATCATTGGCAATAGAGATATTTAAACTATATGAGGACGCAAGAGATTGCAAATGCTGGAAGCCTGGAGTAAGCACACAAAACACTGGAGGAACGCAGGTTAAAATTTTTATCTGCCTTTGCCCTAATTCTTGACCATAACACTTGGTGCTCATTTGATGTGTTGAGAAGAATTTCAGAATATAAAATGGGATTGATGTAGGAATACTAAAAATGAATTGTTGACAGTCAGTATATCCTTGATGGGCTGAAAAGTCTTTTTCCATGTTGTATGCCTTCTTTCATGTCATTAGCTGCTTCCAATTGTTGAGTTCCTTCTGTGGAGCCAAATCTCTCAGGGTGCACGGCGATGGGAAGTTGCAGGGATGGATGTGGAGAATTGGAGGGAGAGGAAGAGAGGGAGTAACCCTCCTGGAGGGTGAACTAGGATGCCTAATTTGAGGATAGAAGGGGGAACGTGGGCAGATGCTGAAGTTTATCAGGATTGATCAATGGCATGTGGACACGTTAGCTGAAAGAAGAAAGAGAAATATTTTTCTCACTCATAATCTTTAAACTTTAACCAGGTTTACCCCATAGCCTCCACCATGCCAGAGAAAACTAGCCATGCCTATCCACTCTCTCCTCCACGGTACTCTCAAGTAGAATATCCTAAAGATACACCATCTTCAGGGCAGGAAATTTCTCCTTTTCTCTGTCCTGAATAAGCTTTCATTATTTTCAGTCTGTGACCTCTAGTTCTGGACACCCTAGCCTGGGAAATATTAACTTTTCATCTGCTTGCTCATTTCCATTGAACTATTGTGCATTCCACTAAGGCTACCAATTCTTCTCAACACTCAACAGCACAGGCCCCATCCACTAGTCATGTGCTGGATATGTCCTGCCAGGAACCAAGCTCTTGAAGCTTCACCATACTCCAATCAATCACAAATATCTACTTCCTCAGACAATGTGACTCAACCTGTCCACAGTACTGTAGCTATAGGTTCAATGGGGGTCTACAGAAAGACACTACCACAGCTAGTCTGTGATCTTCTTTCAACTAAGAACAACATCCAACTTGCCTTCTGAGTTACTTGCTCTGTCTGCACATTTGTTCTCAATGATTCGCATGCAAAGTACCTCTGAATACCAATGCCTTTCCACCTCTTGCCATTAAAAAACATGGCATCAATTTTGTTTATCATACTAACATGACTGACCACATTTCCACATTATCTTCTCTCCGCCTTGGTGTCTCCCATTCACAGCCCATTTATCGCCTCCCACCCTTAACCGTTCACTTAGCTTCTCTCTATCACTCCTTTTCCTCATCCATTCACTTAACCTGTCTATATCCCTATCTATATTGCCCTTTGCCCCATCCTTGCCCATTTTGTTTAGTCTAACTATATCCACCCCCACCCCCAAAAAAGTCTCTCCACTTCTTCATCTGTATACAGATGTCTTTGCAGACATCTTTGAAAATTTACTCCTCTAGGCTGCTGTCCCCACATGCTTCAAGTCAGCCACCATCATCCCTGTACCAAAGAACTCTCAACCATCAGAAATAAATGGCTACCGCCCGGTAGCACCAATGCCAATAATCATGAAGCAGTCTGAGTGCCCAGTAATGACACACATCAAAAACTCTACCACACATTCACCAATATGCTGACTGACAGAACTACTCTGTGACAGATGCTATAGAACACCTAGAAAACAAGGACACATATCTGAACGTTGTTTTTATTTCTGTTTGGCATGCAACACTCCAGTCCCACAGACCTTGACGATCAAACTAAGTACCCACCATGCAACCGGGTGTTGGACTTCTTAGCCAACAGACCTCAGGTAGTTAGGATGCACAACGTCACCTCCCTCACCATCATCCTCATCACAGGTGCCCTCCAGGGCTGCGTGCTGAGCCCATTGCTGTACTCTCTGCTTACAGACGGCCAAACAGCTGAGTAATCACCTTGTCAAGTTTGTCAATGACACGACGGTGGCTGATCACCAAAAATGACGAGATGGCCTACAGAGAGGAGGTACAGTAGAAGAGATAGATGCTTGTTGCCAGGAATTAACCTCTTGCTCAATGTCAACAAGACAAAAGAGATGAATATCGACTTCTGGAGAACTTGCATCTCTCACACCCGTCTTTACGTCGGTAGCTCAGCTGTGGAATCTGCGAGCTGTTTCAAACTCCTGGGAGCGCACGCCTTGCAAACCTCTCATGGTCCCAGAACATATCCTACACAATCTAGAAAGCTCACCAACATCTTTACCTCCTCATGAGGCTGGGACTATGACATCAATGCTCATGACCTTCAAGGGCATCCTAATATGTTGCATCACTACTTGGTTCAGAACCTGCTCTGCAGTGGACAGGAAGGCTCTACAACGGGTAGTCAAAACTGGCCAACACTTCACTGGCACCATCCACCATCAAGGACTTATCTACAGAAGGTTGCCAGAGAAAGATCAGGATTCCACCCACTCTGTTTTCCTTCTGTTTGTCCCACTTCCACGAGGGAGAAGGCTGCATAATAACCACACCAGGACCACTTATTCTGTATTTTTTATGCTGCATCAGATCCATTGTAACAATTATTCCATTCTCCTTTACACTCATGTACTGGAAAAAATGCTTTAGAATCTGGAATTTTGAATCTTGAATAAACAATCTTGAATTGCAGGCCACCCTGCCACCTAAGCTTCCATCAGCAGCAACCTTAGATATAGTATACTTCATGCCTTCCTTCAACTCACCAATGTAGATTGTTGACCAACTGGGCCTCAGCACTAATCTAGATGATCTCAGACTCCCATCTGAACAATGCCCTGTTTATTCTTGTCAACGTATCTATTTTCCAACCCCAACACCGTATGAATTGTTCAATAATTTTTTGCATGAAACCTCTTTAGAGGCTTTCTGAAAACACAATACACCTCACCTACCGGTTTTCTCTTATCCATTCTGCTAATCATAATCTCAGACTTGTCAAACGTCATTTCTCTTTCACAAAAGCATGCTTACTGTCCAGTCATACTTTTTTTCCAAGTTACTATTTATTTCCTCATTCCAGTACCTTCGCTCTTAAGCTAACAGGGAAACAGTTCGTGTTTTCTGTCTTCTTCCTTTTCCACATAACAGGATTATATTTTTTATCTTCCACCAACGACACCTTTATAGAATCTCTAGAATTTTGGAAAATGATGTCCAGTGCGTTAATTATCACCCTAGCCACCTCCTCGGAACTCTGGGGTACAAATTATTGGGTCCTGAGGGATTTATCACCCTTCAATCCCATTATTCTCTTCCAGACCAGTTTTTTTTTTACTTATACAGATTTCTTTGAAATCTTACTCAGCTCTCGATCTGCATTCCTCCACAAATTCCACCAGATTTGATTTCCATTGTCTTCTCTCATGGAGGCAGACAGAAAATACTTCTCACGTTCTTCTGCACTTACATTAACGCTTTGGTGCAGTTGCATCCTCGGTCTCTGCTCCCTCTGAACAAACTGAAATCCAAGTAACCGGTAAATCCTGAAACACTCATTTGTGGAAGTGCAAAATAGTTATCACTGGTGACCCGATTAGAATTACTCTTCGGAGCAAATCACTGAAAACTGAATTATCTGTTCAGTATCACTTTGCCATTTGCGGGAGCTTTCTGTGTGTATGGTGGCTGCTGTGTTTGATATGTTAAGGCACTGACATAATTGTATTGTGTTTTATTAGCTATAGTCCATCAGCACCCAGAAAGGGACAAAGAAGTTGCTATTTAAATGAATCCTTTGAGGCAGGAAGACAGCTCTCCAGAATGTCACAGCAAATCCCACTGTTTCCAAAGTATTCATCCATTTGGGCAAGCACTCCCCACACTTAGCTGACCCCTGTCTCACTTTAGCCCCCAAAGATGCTGGCATCTGTAGTGAAGATGACTAGAAATCCCAGTTTCATTGCTTTTAATTGCAATATCCATTTACCTGGCCGCTTGTCTCGGGACCAAAAACCAATCTAAGCTGTTTTTCTTTGTGCTGTCTTTGGTTATTTTAAAATGTAAATCTGAGCTGTCAGCTGCAGTATTGTAAAAACTGAACTGTGAAACTAATCTATTAATAGAATCTGCAGCTCTGTGCGAATGACGCTTAGAAAAATTATCCTTTTCTTATCAGTCAACTTCCTGCCTCTTTCAGACAGTTACCTCACTTCAAACAAAGACTTGCATCCGGGAGTTCAGCGGAAGGTTCTGGATGGGCTGGGTGAGTGACGAGAAGAGTTTGACAAGGAGGCTCTATACACTCATGAGTTGATCGTCTGTGGGCTCCTACACCTGCCGAATGAATCCGTAACCCCACCCGTTGGGAAGTCATACGCTGGTACTGTACTAGGGGGGCATCAGCCGGTCAATACTGGGCAGCATCACCAGGATCAACAGAGAACCCCGTGGTTTTCTGGGAGAAATTTGGGGAGGCATGGTTTCTGGGGCAAGGTGTGGTTGCAGCTATAGGCCGAGCGTGACAAGAGACCTAGGTGAGGACGGTTAGAACCCAAGTGCTGGAGTACTCGAGATAGAATCGAGACACGATACGAGACAGGGACAGGGTCCTAAACTCAACGCTAGGTGAGAATCCAAAGTAGAGCTGGCGACCAGGCTCCAAAATTCAGTTCGGGTGCTCTTTTAGAATTAAAATCCTGGCGCCAGTTGGTGGGAGGGGCCTTTAAAGGGGCCACCCCAGCTATCCATATGCCAGAGAGTCAGGACAGCTAAACCCCGGAGGCTGGCACGGTCTGGTGCGTATCCTAGCAGGTAGGAGGCTCGCTCATGCAGAGAGAGCCGGTAGAGATCAAAGAGTAAAGGGGCTGGGGGAAGGGAGGGGGTTCTTGGTCCCCCAGTGAAATACCACAGCTCATCCACCATTCGATATATCACCCTCACCCTCAACCTCAAGAGCCGAGTTCAGATTAAGGAGAAATACACCATGGTGATGGTTGTGGATTCAGTGCAGAGGCCTGAGCACATTGGAGGCTAATCCAACTTCTTCTTCAACAGGTTCGACAGCTCAATCTCATCCTCACCGCAGAAATCCACACCAGGCTTACTTCCCTCACAGGAAAATAGCCAATCACAGGAGACCTTGCCCACGCCCAGGATTACGGCTGCACAGGTGGTAGGTCAACTGAGGAAGATCTGTACCAGCAAGGCGGCTGGACCGGATGGAGTTTCCCCACGATTACTGAGGGCCTGTGCGACTGAGCTGGGAGAACCACTACAGCGTATCTTCAACATGAGCCTGGAGCAGAGAAGAGTACCCAGACAGTGGAAGACATCCTGTATTGTCCCGGTACCGAAGAAACCACAACCAAAGGAGTTGAATGACTTCAGACCTGTTGCCTTGACGTCGCACGTGATGAAGACCATGGAGCGGCTGATAATACAGAATCTGAGGCCACAAACCAGGCACGCCCAGGATCCTCTTCAGTTTGCATATAAGGAGAAGGTGGGAGTGGAGGATGCTATCACGTATTTGCTGCACAAATCACTCTCTCACCTAGAGGGGGTCTGTTGTGCTGTGAGGATTACATTCCTTGACTTCTCTAGTGCCTTTAACACCATCCAGCCCAAGATCTTAAGGCACAAACTAACGGAGATGGGAGTAGACTCTCACATGGTGGATTGGATAGTGGACTACTTGACAGATAGACCTCAGTATGTGCGGTTGGGAGACTGTAGGTCTGACACGGTGGTCAGCAGCACAGGGGTGCCGCAGGGAACCGTACTCTCTCCAGTCCTGTTCACCCTGTACACATCAGACTTCCAATATAACTCAGAGTCCTGCCATGTGCAGAAGTTCGCTGATGACACGGCCATAGTGGGGTGTGTCAGGAATGGACAGGAGGAGGAGTATAGGAAACTGATACAGGACTTTGTGATATGGTGCAACTCAAACTACCTGCGTCTCAATATCACCAAGACCAAGGAGATGGTGGTGGACTTTAGGAGGTCTAGGACCCATATGGAGCCAGTGATCATTAATGGAGAACGTGTGGAGCAGGTTAAGACCTACAAGTATCTGGGAGTACAGTTAGACGAGAAGCTTGACTGGACTGCCAACACAGATGCCTTGTGCAGGAAGGCACAGAGTCGAATGTACTTCCTAAGAAGGTTGGCGTCATTCAATGTCTGCAGTGAGATGCTGAAGATGTTCTATAGGTCAGTTGTGGAGAGCGCCCTCTTCTTTGTGGTGGCATGTTGGGGAGGAAGCATTAAGAAGAGGGACGCCTCACGTCTTAATAAGCTGGTAAGGAAGGCGGGCTCTGTCGTGGGCAAAGGACTGGAGAGTTTAACATCGGTAGCTGAGCGAAGGGCGCTGAGTAGGCTACGGTCAATTATGGATAACTCTGAACATCCTCTACATAGCACCATCCAGAGACAGAGAAGCAGTTTCAGTGACAGGTTACTATCAATGCAATGCTCCTCAGACAGGATGAAGAGGTCAATACTCCCCAATGCCATTAGGCTTTACAATTCTACCTCCAGGACTTAAGAACTTTTTAAAAGCTATTAATGCTTTTTGAGACGGTGATTTAGATGCATATCATATTTTTTTACTGAGTTAAGTACTGTATGTAATTAGTTTTGCTACAGCAAGTGTATGGGACATTGGAAAAAAGTTGAATTTCCCCATGGGGATGAATAAAGTATCTATCTATCTATCTATCTATCTATCTCCCGGTGAGGCAGTGAGAGAACTCCTCATTGCCAGAGATGCTGCTTTTTGCATGAAATGTTAAACTGAGCCTCGAACTGTTCCCTTACGTGGACTGTGGGGATCGAGCCAATGCATGTGGACTTGGAACCAGTTTGAAGAGGCAGAACCGAGGCGAGGCAGATCTGTGGAGGCAAGATCTGTGTCTGAGAGTGAGGAGTAAGTAGCCGTTTTCAGTTCTGGGCTAGATTGGAAAGGTCGGGTACGGGCCAAATCGAGGCACGAGAGCTTATCAAAGCAACAGGGTCTGAGTCTGAGAGCGAGGAATCAGCTGATACGGCTGATTTCAGCACTGGGTAAGGGTATCAGGGTCGGACGTGAGGAACAGCCTGGTGCTCAGCTCGCTGCTCGGCAAGGATTACTCGTTTCTGCACTGAACTGAGGCTGTGGCCTGCAACTAACGGGCTCCTGGATTGCTCGTGACAGGCTTATGGCTGTGGACTCACTTTCGTGAACTTCGATTCTGAATGTTATTTGCTTACTCTTTATTGTTTGCAGGATATTTTATATTATATTATTTATTGTTTATTCCCTGCACATTAGGTGTTTAACGGTCTCCTTTTCAGGGGGTTCTCATGCGTTTCTTTGTTATGCGGCTACCTGTAAGGAGACTAATCTCTAGTGCCTTTAACACCATCCAGCCCAAGATCTTAAGGCACAAACTAACGGAGATGGGAGTAGACTCTCACATGGTGGATTGGATAGTGGACTACTTGACAGATAGACCTCAGTATGTGCGGTTGGGAGACTGTAGGTCTGACACGGTGGTCAGCAGCACAGGAGCGCCGCAGGGAACCGTACTCTCTCCGGTCCTGTTCACCCTGTACACATCAGACTTCCAATATAACTCGGAGTCCTGCCATGTGCAGAAGTTCGCTGATGACACGGCCATAGTGGGGTGTGTCAGGAATGGACAGGAGGAGGAGTATAGGAAACTGATACAGGACTTTGTGATATGGTGCAACTCAAACTACCTGCATCTCAATATCACCAAGACCAAGGAGATGGTGGTGGACTTTAGGAGATCTAGGCCTCATATGGAGCCAGTGATCATTAATGGAGAATGTGTGGAGCAGGTTAAGACCTACAAGGATCTAGGAGTACAGTTAGACGAGAAGCTAGACTGGACTGCCAACACAGATGCCTTGTGCAGGAAGACACAGAGTCGACTGTACTTCCTTAGAAGGTTGACGTCATTCAATGTCTGTAGTGAGATGCTGAAGATGTTCTATAGGTCAGTTGTGGAGAGCGCCCTCTTCTTTGTGGTGGCGTGTTGGGGAGGAAGCATTAAGAAGAGGGACGCCTCACGTCTTAATAAGCTGGTAAGGAAGGCGGGCTCTGTCGTAGGCAAAATACTGGAGAGTTTAACATCGGTAGCTGAGCGAAGGGCGCTGAGTAGGCTACGGTCAATTATGGAAAACTCTGAACATCCTCTACATAGCACCATCCAGAGACAGAGAAGCAGTTTCAGCGACAGGTTACTATCGATGAAATGCTCCTCAGACAGGATGAAGAGGTCAATACTCCCCAATGCCATTAGGCTTTACAATTCAACTGCCAGGACTTAAGAACTTTTTAAAAGCTATTATTAATGCTTTTTGAGATAGTGATTTAGATGCATATCATATTTTTTACTGAGTTAAGTATTGTATGTAATTAGTTTTGCTACAACAAGTGTATGGGACATTGGAAAAAATGTTGAATTTCCCCATGGGGATGAATAAAGTATCTATCTATCTATCTATCTATCTATCTATCTATAGTATATATATTTTGAAAATTAATGCACTTTGAATTTTGAACTGGCATTTAATTCCAGACCAAGAAGCATCTTTCAAGGTAAATGGAGTTTTCTTTTCCCTTCACTGTTTTGCATGCTTTGTATTCTGTGTATGCTGTGATGCTGCTACAGTATTGGGTGACAAGGTAGTGTAGTGGTTAGCACAACGCTTTACAGTACCAATGGACTTGGGTTCAATTCCTACCGCGGCCTGTAAGGCGTCTGTACGTTCTCCCCGTGACCGCACGGGTTTCCTCCGGGTGCTCCGGTTTCCTCCCACAGTCCAAAGACGCACTGGTTGGTTAGTTCATTGGTCATTGTAACTTGTCCCGTGATTAGGCTAGGGTTCAGCTGGGGGTTGCTGGGTGATGTGGCTTGATGGACCGGAAGGGCCTATTCATCTGTAGCTCAATAAATCAAATAAATAAATGCTACTTTCATTGTAACTGTACCTCACCACACTTGTGTGGTGATACAACAGACTCAATTTGATCTGGACGGTCACCTGTTGGGGTCAACAATTCCTTGACCCTGGTACAGATGAAGCAGTGGTCTTGCTCCTCAGACATTGCCTGACCCATTGACATCCACCGGCAGCTTTGTCGCTCCAGAATCCGGAATTTGCAGTCTCTTGTATCTTCTTCTGACATTTAATTCCAACCGTCTCTGCTCAGCTCTCCACCCCCCACCCCCACAGTCCATCTCACAGAAACTTGGGTCTTCTGCAGAATTATCAGTACATCCTGCAGATTTCAGTGCCACAAGCACTGAGACATTCTTCAGATGACTGATACCTCAGTGTGACACTGGAACTATACTCTGAGGGAGCCGACAAACAACAGCTTGAATTTCTATAGCATTTCCACATCAGAGTCAATGCCTCACAGGCCTTGCTGGAAATGCTTTTGAAGAAAATTTGACTCCAGGCTACATAATGTGAGGGGAGCTAATCAAACACTTGGCTTCTCAAATGAGAAGGCAGAGGGAGGCAGGTTGCAATGACCAGGCCCAGATCATGTTGAACCTGGACCACCAGAGGTGGAAAATGGAAGATGGCTTTTTGCAAGAATCCAGAGTAAGAAACAAGCAGAGATATCAGAGGGTTGCTAGAAAAGGCAAATAGCAGCAGACCTCTGAAGCAAAATGCTTGAGGAACTTAGCAGATGAAGCTGCATCTGTGGAGGGAAAAGAACAGCTGATGCATTGAGCTGCAAAGCTCAAGGATCATGAACTGTCCATTTCCCGCTACAGAAGCTGCTCGATCCTTTGAGATCCACCATCAGGTTGTTCGCGGCTTCAGATTTCAGCATCTGCAATCTCTTATGGCTCCATAACAACAGGAGTTCAATATCAAACTCTCTGAGAAGCTGCTCTCAACAAGTTCCACCAAACCCTCCACCCTTCCCTGAATTCCACTACCCCTAGTCATACAAGCTGCCCTCTCCACTGCCCTTCTGATGTCCATACACACTGCACCCCCTGCAGTTCCCTCCATTGCCCCATCCATTTTCCTGTATGTTCATCCATTTTCGAGCACTTGTCGAGCATGATCACCTCTTCAGGGGTGTTCCGTTTAGAATCATGCTAACTTCAAATTATGACACAGAAGGGGCTGTTAACCCATTGTGTTCATGCTAGCTGGAAACAGCTACCTCCCCCCGAGCCTTTGACTTGCAGATCATGGCATTTCACGTATGCACTTAAAATGCTGTGGGGTTCCGTGTCCACCGCTCATTCAAGCAGAGAATCTCCAGACCAAGTCCTGAACAAAGATATCTTTCCACATCTCCCCTCTACACGTTGATGCAGCCATGAAGAAGGCACACCGACAGCTCTACTTTGTTTGGAGTTTGAAGAAGTAAGTATTTCACCAAAAGCTCAGGCAAGTTTCTGCAGATGTACCGTGGAGAGCATTCTGACTGGGGGCTTCTCAGCCTGCCCTGGACACACCAGTGCATCGTATTGCAAATTGCCGCAGAGGGCTGTAGACCCAGAGCTCCATCACGGCCACGGCCGTCACCAAGGACATCTTCAAGAGGCAGTGCTTCAGGAAGGGCATCCATCATTCAGGGCCCTCACCATCTGGAGCATGTCCTTGTCTCATTACCACTATCACAGAGGAGGTACAGGAGCCTGAAGGCCTTTTAGGAACACTTTTGTCCCCTCCACCATCAGATTTCTGAACAGTCCGTTAACCCACTATTTCTTTTTTTTTGCACTTTTTTTCTAGTTTTGAAATTTCCTGTCTTTGCACTGTACCGATGCTGCAAAATAACAAATTTTACATCTCCTTCATCAGTAATAATAAATCTGATTCTAATTTACTAATCCTCCTTTCAATCATTTTAAATCAATAATCCAGTCACACTCAAGTCCTCTGCACTTGCAAGGAACGTGAATGTAACAGCTTATGTGTCTTACCTCTGCCAACAATTTGTCTTCCTTTCCCTTAAATGGCTCATCAAGAAATGTTCCTTTGATCTATTATAATGTCATTCATCTCCCTCTCAACCACATCAGGATTCATCTCTTCTCGTATCCTCGTGTTAAGACCAGTGTAAAGTACTTATTAAACATCTATGGCATAATTTAACGATCCTCTACAAATTGATAATTTTTTCCTCTTCGAGGTCCCACCTTGCTTTTAAAAATTCCCTTTTTGCTGAAGTACTTTCCACTTTAATACTTCATACTTTATATTGATGTTTTTTTTTGAGATTTTTCTCCTCTTCCCCTTGATACTTGTCCTGCTCTTAACCTTCTGCTTATACTCTCTGTTTAGATGTTTTGTTTCATTATTATTTTAGAGACCTTACAAGCCCTCTCACTCATTTGTTTATTTATGATCGTCATTCAAAAAGTAACAGCAGTTTCCATATTTAGTACTTCATCCTCTCTGCTATATCATTGTTAAAGCGAATTTCCTTTCAGCTCCATCAGAGAATCTTTGTCAAATCCAGTTCTGCATTGATGTAAGCTGATCTTCTGCCTTTCAGTCCTCAGCACCTTAATTGATCCAGCACTGTCAAAAAATAATCCATTCATCCAACCTGTTACTCTTTGTGGAACCTTGCTGTGCACATATTGGTCAACAGTTTTTCCGTCAACTGCACATCAATGTGATCTGTACATTTGGGAACATGAGATTGAGAAAGAAGGTGTAAAATATTCTTAACTATTAAGGTGTTAGAGTATTACAGGGTTGTAGAGCATAGAAAAAGGACCTTAAGCTCATCGTGCCAATGTCAGCCTCCACATGGGGGAGGGAGAGAGATGTGTTGATAAGTCCCACATCTTACATGATGCCAATGGATTTTCATTCATAGACCAATGTGTAAGGAAGATGATCCAAACTTTCCCATTCAATTATGTTGCTGCAGTCCATTGCAGTGTACCCTTGCAACACACCCACATTGTGCAGTGCTCCTAATCCCAATGTGTTATTTAAATATTAGAGTCATACAGAATTCTATCAGTTCCTAAGGTTCATTGAGTCCATGTTGGCCTTCCACACCCATTCACACAAACTGCATTTTCTTCTCCCGCATTCCTATCCATCACCACTCACCCACGCACCAGGAGAAAATTACAGAGGTCAAGTAATGTACCAATTCACACATCGTGGGGATGTTGGGGTAAATGGGAGCACCCAGAGGTAACCAACAAGGTTACAGGGAGATCGTGCAAATTGTACACCTGTGGTCAGGGTCGAACTTGGCTCTCCAGTGTTGTGAGCCATTGGCTCTGCTACCGGCACCACTGCGTCTTCCAGTGATCCTTAAGCTGAAAGTGGCCAATTACCTATCATGCAAAGCCCAGTGTTAAATTCAGCCCCTTAAACCAGCCAGCATAAAGCAGATTCCAGCTTTGAAACTGAAACATAAACATTTTCTGCAGCAATAACCAGTTGTGGCCGCACAGCAGCATAGCGTTTAGTGTGACACTTTAGAGCAATCAACCATCACCAATTGGGGTTCAGTTCCTGCCACTATCTATAAGCAGCTTGTACGTTCTCCCTGTGACTATGTGGATTTCCCCCTCCTGCTCCGGTTTCCTCCCACATTCCAAAACCATACACGTTTTTAAGGATTAGTAAGACATGGACATATTACGTTGGTGTCAGAAGTGTGGTGGCGATTGTGGGCTGCCCCCCAGCACGCCCTCTGACTGTATTGGCCATGGATGTAAATGACACATTTCACTTTACGATTCGATGTTTCATTGTACAATATATGAGACAAATAAAGTTAGCCTTTAAACTTATGTATAATGAGTACAATGAGTAAATGGATTTCAAGTGACCTCAGGACAGAAATCAGAGAGGTGAACTTACTGTTTAGTGATGAATAGTGGTTACAGCAGCTGTTAGAAAGTGAGGCTGAGTTAGCATTTCAAGTCAAAGCCCCTTTCATCAGAACTGGGAGAAATAACAATACAAATTGCTGCTGTTAACAACAACAATAATAATAGTAATAATAATAATAACTATTTATATAGCACCTTTCACACATTAAGATGCAGACTCAAAGTGCTTTACATAGGATTGTAAAGGTAAATCAATATAGTCATAACATACAAGACAAAATTAAAACCCTTAAGTAAAAACAAACAATATCTAAAATAAAAAGTATTCGATTAAACCAAATTATATGAATGTAATCATCATCAACAGGCATTACGTAATCCTTTAAACAGGCCAAATTAAAGAAGTAGGTTTTTAGAAGTGTTTTGAAGTGTACTAGCCAGGCGTACCTCAGTCAGTGGAGTATTCCACATTTTTAGTGCATAAGAACAGAGGCCGCATCACCAGTTTTTATATGCTTGACTCTAGGAACCCAGTGTTTGTGGATCTAAGATTACGATTCAGGATGTAAGGGGATAGACACTCCAAAATATGTGGAGGAGCTAGATTATTCAGTCTTATATGCAATTAAGAGTATTTTTAAATTGATCACAAAGGACACAGGAAGTCAATGTAATAATGGTGGAATGTGCTCAGATTTTCTTTTTTAGGTTATTATTCTGGCTGCTGCACTTTGAACAAGCTGCAGCTGATATATATCTTCCTTAGGCAGCGCTGAGAAGTGTGCATTACAGTAGGCTAATCGGCTAAAATCAAAAGCATGTATCAATTTTTCTGTATCTTGAGATGTTATAAGAAATCGAACTTTGCAATATTCCTTAAACGGAAGAGTGCATTTAGTTAATACGTGATTTGATATTTAGCTCGGAGTCAAGTACAAGTGCAAAGGATGGCTGTGACGTGTTCCAGGCAGAAGTACGGAACTGTGAGGGTGATGAGCAGGTATCAAAGGCAGTGGATTTGAGGTCACTTGGCGCCTGGGCAAAATGGGATCTTCCCCCGTGCAAGATCACTTGGGCAGGGCTTTGGAGATGGGAGCCCTTCCACATTTCTTTCCTCCTGCAGTACGTGTATAACACTGTCCCTGCACCATCACAGCTGCAAACATAGGGGCTGAGAGAGGACCCTAACTACAAGCTTTGTGGTCAGTGGGCCTCATTGGCACACGTAATGTAACACAAGAATGGCATACTTGGTACCACGACAAGGTCCTGCTGTCCCTTGCTGACACATGGGAGTGGGAGAGGTGTGAAAAGAGACCAGCTGTCAGAGAGGAAGACAGCACAGTCATTCTCATCAAGGACAGGGCCATGCCTGTCATATCAAAGAGGCCTAAATCCAATTCGCTGCAAACATGGGAGATGAGGGTCGATGTGGAGAGGAAGCTGCAGTTCCCAGAGGTGGTACAAACCACACTTCGACCAGACATTGTGCTGTGGTCCACCAAAGACGAGAAAATTATCCCAGTGGAGCTCACGGTACCATGGGAGGAAAGATGTGAGGAGGGTTGCAAGAGGAAGGCCCTGGAGTATCAGTGGCTATTCCCCATGGAGATCGACTGTAGGGGGTTCCTGGCAAGTCAGCATGGAGGTTGCTGCCTGCGCTGGGCCTTAATGAAGAGAGCAAGAGCCAAGCAGCTCGTAGGGTGGGGAAGGAAGCAGAAAGAGCCCCCTGCTGGATATGGAGCTGGCGAGAGGAGTTGAGCTGGAAGTCAGGAGCAGACAGGCAGTAACTTGGCCACCTCTGCTGACCCGCCAATTGGAGAATATAGTGATTAAGGGTCGAAAGATTGGGCACCACCTGATGATATCTGCTCCTGGCCAAAGGCTACGGTTACCTCATCAGGTAACTGTAGAGAGCACCCCAGTGTGTAATGCAAACATCCAAATACTTTACTTTTGGCTTGATTAGTAAAGCCAGACAATCAAGTTTATTTCTAAGATTCACAGTTTTTTTTATTGCTACCAGTAACCAAGATTTCTGGGTTTTTTTCCTTACTTAGTTTAAAGAAATTCAAACTCATCCCTTATGTAATGGTAGTAAGATACCAGACCAGAGGGTTTAGAGGCTCAGGGTCATCTGGTGTAATAGACAAACAGCATTGTGTGTTATCTTCATAGCTGTGGTAATTCACTTTATGTTTTGAAATAATCTGACCTAATGGGAGCATGAAGAGTGAGACCAACAGCGGCCTGGAAATCGATCCTCAAGGCAGATCAAACACAATCTCATGGATTTTGGACACACAATCACCACAGCTAACAAAGAATTTTCTTCCTGTTATATAAGATTGAAACCAGCTTAAGGCAATACCAGAAAGACCTACCCATTGACTAAGGTGGTTTATGAGAATGCTGTGATCTACAGTATCAAATGTTTCACTCAAATCTAAGGGAACAAGACCTGATATGTTACCTGCGTCGGCATTTAAGCCCTAGGTCATGAACTATTTTAAGCAATGCAGTTTCTGTGCTATGATTTCATCTAAGACCTGATTAATACTTGTCAAGAATAGATTTTTTATTCAAGTAGTCAATTAATTGTCAATAAACCTTTTTTCTAAAATTTTACTTAGAGAAGACTGGTTGGAAATAGGTCTAAGATTGTCCAAAACAGAGATTATGTTTCTTTAAGCAACTAACGTAAATGAATTAGTTTCAAGGTGCGGAGGAAGCTTCAAGTGAGATAAGGACGGATAGGACAAAGGGTGTGCCTGTGATAGGATAAGACCAGGATTGCACATGTGATCCCATTGAGTGAACGACTAAATGAGGGAAATTTAAGAGAGGGAAGACAGAGGAGTGAGTGAAATATTAAAGTTTGAAATATCTGAAACCGAAAGGCAGTGCTGGAAATTTCCAGCAGATCAGATGGCATATATGGAGAGAGAAGAACTGAGTTACTGTTACTGAATGATAGATTATGTGCATTTTGATGAATTCATGATCATTTGTCAAGGAAGCAATGGTATATTCTTGCTGCTGCTGATCTCTCAGATGCGAAACCCCACCACCCAAGGATGGAGATTTTGGCCTTCTCCTGTTGGTTGTGTATTTGCCCACCCCATTCAGGGTAGATGTGACAGGGCTGTTATGATCACGCGGGAGCACGCTTTGCACCACCTATCACATCCCGTGCCACATTTCCAGTCCACCGACACCTCGTTATTGTCTCCAGTTTTCCTTCTCATTGAACCACACTTGACTGTAATGGTAGAGTGAGGGGTAGACTCACAGGTAAGGTCACATGTACAATATTGCTGCTATTCATTTCAAATGTTACACAGGACAATAGATCAGCACACAAAAATTGGCAGGAGACATGAGAGTGCAGGTGCTGGAAGAACATCAGTGACAAAGTCCTGAAGATGATGGAATGTGATAGGAGACAGGAGAGAGTCATAGTGGGTTCGAACAGTGATGGGACCTAAGTGAAGAGGAAAGACAGGCTCCCATGTAGAGACAGCAAACAGAGTTTAAACATAGGAATTCCAACAGAAAATCAGTGGCTTAGCTGAGTGACACCGCTAGACGCAGGATTC